>NC_134702.1:6210000-6232500 GCF_043290135.1 Rhipicephalus microplus | reverse complement strand
TATCTATCTATCTATCTATCTATCTATCTATCTATCTATCTATCTATCTATCTATCTATCTATCTATCTATCTATCTATCTATCTATCTATCTATCTATCTATCTATCTATCTATCTATGTAGCCGCTTACATTTGGGTGCTCTCGTGGTCACCCCCTTAACTTGCCGTGAACCAAAATTAGCATGGGAGGATACGATGGTCTCACGAATAAGACGCGCTAGTCAATACATGAATAATGTCACAATCCCGTCGCGTACGTCGTCAAATACTTCCCGCCAGACAGCAGTACATACCCACGGGTGGGTATGTGCCGCTGGTATGCGGGTATGTGAAACACAGATGGGAAACACAGATGGAAACACAGATGGGAAATCCTAACGCACGAGCGTTAAGAAATACCCGGCATCAGTAGCGTCGACCGACGAATGCAAAGAATAAATGTCAGGGCCCCAGCTGGAATCGAACCGAAGCATTCTGCGTGACACTAAAGCATTCTACCACAGAGATACACCAGGTCTGAAAAAGTGAGCTTTTATTGGCATGACCCATTCGAATTCGTGGCTGCCGAGTTCATTGCTTCGAACTTGTCGAGAACTGTCACTTTTTGTTTCACAAGCAGGAACAACGACAACGCGGAGGTTTTCGTTTGCAGTAAAGGAATTTTTATGGGTAGGATGACTTTGTTTGAAATGACGCCTTGGCAAACATCACTGTCTAGAACTTCACGTGTCGTTCACGTTGAAGGTACCAAGACAAAGATGGAATCGAGGTACACATCTGCATTGTGGTGAGCCATATCCTAATGCACACCTGGGAGTTTTGGTACGTGCTGCTTCAGTCGTAAGGTGTGCAAGCTATGTGAACCTGACGCAGTGAAGAAAGGTTATAATTATGCCCAAAGTTTGCAGACGTTTTCGAAACTGTAACTTGCAATAATAGCTCGCAATACCTCACCGCAGCACTGTGAGCGCAGTGCTGCATGCATGTGTTAGTTACTTTCAAAGTGTTGCAAAACTATTTAGAGTGGCCGATGATGGTAAATGTAAAGCTGGTGGCGAAAGATAACTGTGTTAATGACTCTACTTTTACTCAGCGGCCTTTAGAGTTGAAGGCTGCCACCAGCAAGCCCGCACGTACACGCCGGACCAAAAGAACAAAAAAAAAACTAGCTTTGTGCAACTACATCACCCCACGTTGTAGTTGTTGGCCACAAAGAATGCCAAATCTGAGCTATACTGAAAAACCTGGACGCCGCATTTGGCGCCACTGCTTCCATATCGGTGCCGGCAAAAAACGTCGTGCGTAGATATACTACGTTCGATGCGGTGGAGGAGTGGTTATGGTGATCAGCCGCTTGCCTGAAGGTAGCGTGTGCGTTGTCAGCCGCGGCGGTCGCATAAAGGTGGAGGCGAGATGCAAGAGGCCCACGTGTTGTGCGATGTTACTACACGCTAAAAACGCCAGGCGGTCAGAATGTCCAGCGCCCACCACTACGGCGTCTCCCATAATCATGTCGTGACAGGGACGTAGCAATCCAGATAATATTTCACTACTAGTTAGACATTCGCCGCACAGCATGTATGGTGGCGGATTCGTCGCAGTTAACGCCGATAGGCTGTGTTAGGAAATACTTTAGAACAGCAACAAAAAAAAAGAACACACGCCCAGATTGCGTCTAGTGACGCTGTCATTGGTGGTAGCACGTATCCGCGATTGGGCGAATAAATTGCAAGTCTTCGAAGGAAAGACGCGCTCCATCGGTTCAAGACAGTGCGACCCATCGTCCTCTGTGTGCTCCGCGCTGCGACGGCGACCTCCTCCCGCTGCGGCCTTGTTTCGCCGTCCTTCGCGTCACCGCCGACTGCGTTGATGGAGCACGCCAGTGTCAACGGGAGCCAGCTCCATCAACGTCCCGTCCATGCATCGGGTGCGGAGTTTATAAACGCCGCAGAGTCACACATCCCCTATAAATATCTATTCTCTCAGAGAAACCCGCGAGGTTTTTTGCGCACTTGGCAAAATAGGTGCCACTTACTCCCTACACACTGCTTCCGCTTTTCAACAGTATGTAAAGCACTGAGATTTCGTATGGTTTGAAGACATACGATGTTTATTACTCAAGAATAACAATGACTCGAAAATATCATTACCCTGTGCAACGAAGTAGAGCCGGAAGCTGTGAAAAAGGAAGCCGTCCATTAAATTTGTCTCAGCTGAGCGCTGCTTTTCCGAGCTTTGGTTCTATCCACGAATAAAATCCAACATCATTTTCCGTAGTGTGGAATCAATAAAACTTTTGCGTACCATAATTAACATGTCTCATCGCTCTGCTTCCCGGTATAGTGTCTACAAATGCGGTTCTCATCTAGTTAACCCGGGCCCGTATATTTTACGTTACCCCATATATCAGCGCATGCTTCTCGTCTTCCGCATCTGCCTGCATTGATTCAATAACGCAGAGATGGCGTTGGGCACATGCCTTAGCAGCCCTAAATGACGATGTCACATCGTTCAGAAAGTATAACCGATCAGAATTACAAATTCTGATGCCGATAATTATGAAGGAGAAAGGTCGATGTTTCTCATTCGACAATCTTCTTGAAGAACGTGCCCGGCGCGGTGCAGAAACTCACGTAACATCGAAGCATTGCTTTAGAAAACGGGCTACGATCCGGTATGGAGTTTAGACACCCTGTGCAGTATAGGCAAGTGTTGCACCACAGAGCTACGCCAGTGCTTCAAGTTGACCCCGTGCAGGCGCCATTTTGCACGAGGCGTCACACTGTCTGGAGCGCATAAGGGGCGAGTGCACGTGTCAAACTCCCCACCTATCACACGAAGGTCTCGGCCATCTCTCATCAAAGGTACCAACAAAAAATGCAGCTTCGTACGTGCGTGTGATGCCTTATATGGCGCCACGCAGTTGGGACTTCCCTTAAGTCCGGTCGCTTTGTTGAAAATACATAAAAGAATGAGAGTGGTCGCACGAGGCCTTCAAACGGTTGAATTTGTGCAAAACATGAGAGCTTCTTCGCTGTATGTCGCACACAAGTGAACCCAGGCGTTGTTTTATGGCTAAAGCTGCTATATTTTTTGCGCGCGTCATGCAATAGTCAGGCTTGACTCGCTCCCTCAGAATAGTTAAACGCCTTTGCCTATGCGTGTGTGCACTGAATGATTGATTCACCGATGTGGCATAACCACAAATGTGGAGACACATTGTTTGCCTTTCACAGTTTTCATCGCTTTAACGGTTTCGATCATATTTACAACAGAGTGTCACTGCGCCGTGAGGCGTTTGATTTAATTTCTTGCCATCGACGTAAAGTGGCCGACACGTGCGCCCCGCACTGCGAGGTGGTCCACGCCGCTTCACGTTCTCGCCCTACAACGGCAGCCGACGCACGTTCATGGCATCGCCGAGCAGAGCTGCGAAATCCGACAAGGTCATTTGCAGCAGTTGCACGTGCATCCAGAATCGCTCGAACGTCCTTCACCAGACACATTCTTCCCGACACTTCAGATATTCTGAGGCGCATACGCAGTAACATCACGGCACATTGGAACGGTGTCGTTGTTGGAATCACGGTGTCATAGACACTTGCCAGTGACTTCCGTTCATCGGCTAAGCTTGGTAAACGCAATCATCTGCGCTGGTGTTATTTGGCGTTATTGGCACAAAACTTCATGACGTCATCCTCGAAGGCTTGAAGTATGTCGGCCTGGGTGGCAGTATCTATTGAGTTACTTGAAGAAAAGGTCAATTTTAGTGCGAACAGGGCGTGGTATGATATCGACTTAGAGCTATCTCAATTGACTATCACAACGGGAAGCTTTGCCAATAGTTGTTTGTATTTATCATCCAAAAACAACGATATCATAATAAGGGGCACCATAGTGGAGCGCTCTGGAAAGTTTGAACACCTAGGGTTCTTTACGTGCTTCTATGTCTAAGCACACGGGCCTCACGCATTCTCGCCTCCATCGAAAACGCCGCCGAGATTCGATCCCACGACCTTTTAGGTCAGCAGTCGAGTACCTTGACTACTAGACAACCGCAGGGGGAACGCAGAGAACTGAACTGTGCGCTTTTTAGGCGAGCTGGCCTCCATTCTCGTACTCACGCGACATCTGGACATCCCGAAAGTGGGAACAATGAGGTCAAAATACCTACAAAGATATCAGGAGAGGTGGTTGGGCTCGCACAGAGAAGTAAGCACGTATGGAACAGACGCAATTGTCCGCTGCGGTGGAACATTAGCCAGGGTGGCCGCGGCTGCCGACCCGACGGTCGCGAGGTCGATCCTGGCGGTCGGTGGAGGAGAAAAGGTAGAGGCCCGTGCACTATGCCATGTCAGTTCAGCTGAAAGAGCACCAGACGCTCAAAATTTTCAGAGTCGTTCACTACGGCGTCCACCAGAACCATACCGTGGTTCTGGGACGCAAGAATCGAGATGTTATATTTACAGATGGAGTAGAACTTGATGCCGCGTGCGCGCAATATTACCAAACGCAAACGTAGCGGAATATGTTGAAAATAAAGGGTTTTCAGCCGCAGTTACACGTGCTGGCTCGCTACATTGTGATCGATGAACAACTCAGTTGAAGGTGATTTTACCGGCGAACAAAATATTGTCACACGCACGTGGTATAGTGTTCATGATGACGGTACGCAGTGAGGATTCGATGCAGAGCCCGTTTCAGACTATTTCAGACACGGGATGGCCTAAATTGCTGCTTTTACACTCTCCATACTAAGAACAGAAACAATTTGCATATTCAAGCAGAGAGTTAGAATCTATTGATATATTTGTCGTTTCTTTCATCCAGAATTTGACATTCGGTGGATTCGGGCATTTTCGGCGGTCTTATGAAATCTGAATTATTGTGCGTTTCCTGTGTGTATATTGCTCTGGAAAGTTTGACAAAGTAACTGCCCCGTCACCCGAAAAAGACTATTTCCTCCTCCAAAGGAAAGACTGCGAACGTAAGACGTACTAAACACAACACGTGTGAACTGTGAACACAAGACGTGCGATGACAACGCCTTAATATTGAAAGATTACTGTTCAGCGAAGTGGAGCGCGGCAATGCACGATAGACAGAGGAAGAACCGCACAGTGCGGAGCGCTGCGTACCACGTGGTTCCTCCCTTGTCTGTTGTGTGGCTCCGCGCTCCCACTTCTCTGAACGAATATGAACTACCAACTAGCTCACTTTTTGAACCTTTCGAAAGATGTCTGTTAACTAATTTAACTAATTACGTTCGCAGTTGAACCGGGCACATCCCCGACGTTTTCGACGTATGTACGGATACTGACACGTGGGTTGCACTGAGCGGCTATAGTACCACGTCGTCGTGAATGTGCATGTGCGAGCATTGGCGCGCGTGGGGAGGGGGGGGGCGAAGTAAATGTAGGGTACTGACTTTGTGCACTCCTATGAACAAGGAAGGCGGCCGCCTCCCCATATATGTGCGTGAGGACACCGCAGCCCTGTGTCCACAAAGGCATCTTATTACAAACAGATCTAATATAAGCACAATCGCTGTAATTATGAATCAAGATCGAATATAGAAGACAGCGCCACATGACTACCGGAAGCCTGCTGCATGACGTCCAAGTTCATGATTTCGCGAACATTTGCTCACGAATGAGTGCAGGCCGACGTCTAATGTAAAAGATCTTGTTGTACCAACGGATAAACAAACGCAGAAAACCATCGGTGCCTATATAAACCCGTTTTCTTTCAGGGGGCTTCGAAAAGTGGTGTTGTGTAGTGGTTAGCGTCATAACCTGTGTTGCGAATTCCAATAAATTTTGTTGTTTATTTTGATGTCTGTATATCAATAGTACATGTAATCGCATGTGCAGACAAACCTCCAAATGCCAAGTGAACCACACAGGAACTGAAAATGTTATATATATATATATATATATATATATATATATATATATATATATATATATAGGAAACAAGTGTGCATTTAAGGGCTCATTTTTCGTGTTTTTACACAATATTAATGAGATCTAAAAGACAATAATGTCAAGGAAGGTATAGGGGAAGTTATTAGGCCAATTTTAATGTAAATGAGAATAAAGAAAAGTGGGTGAAAAGATAACTTGCCGTGGGCAGGATTTGAAGGCAGGATCCTGCCCACGGCAAGTTATCTTTTCACCCACTTTTCTCTATTCTCATTTACATTAAAATTGGCCTAATAACTTCCCCTATACCTTCCTTGACATTATCGTCTTTTAGATCTCATATATATATATATATATTTCGCACAGCAAGAAGTGCAACTGCTCAGTGTTGCGATACGTAATTGTTCATTTGAAAGTATACCGTCGTATGTGTACATGTTCTGCAGGCAAAGCCGTACATTGGTCAAACAAGGCCCCATGCTCGTAAGGGTTCAATCTTATTTCTTGGAAAGCTTACTGTGTGCCGCTATAGCAAGCATTTTATTGGCGACTAGAAAATCTGACACGAAAATTTAAAAAAAAACTGAACACCTTCGTATCGTTCTCAAGGTTGCCCAAACTGGCACACGGCGGCTAGCCCCGGCGCGGGTTCAGCGACCCCGGCGGGGCTCAATCAATTTGTGCGCACGGTTGCACTGCGAGCTGCCGCCCCTGCTGCTCTGGAGAAAGCGCCGCACAGACGAGGGCTCCTCTCCAGGTGCAGTGACATGACGAGGACGATCGAGTATCAGCCTTGTTGCCGGACAGCTTCACGTGATCCTGGACACGCTGTGACCAGTCTGCGATGCAAGTTGGTCCACCCGTAGACAAATTGGCCTGTTTCTTTTATTAGTCGTGCGTATATCTAGCCCACCGCAAGCTAAGAAAATTTGTTTCAGACGTATGTCGTCTTTTACGTCGTATCCTGCTGGGTTCAAGTAGACTTGGCTTTTGGATATGTTCTGTTGAGGAGCCAGTGTTGCGGAGTTGCCCCTCCTGAATTGGAATGAATTCGGAATCATTCGACATTTTCGCGACCCCGAAAAACAAGCGGATTGATATGGTGAGAAAGCTTGGAGGAATGGAATGGAAATTGAATTAGCGTATTTTCCACCGAATAAAAAAAGCATGCAATTATGCCTCTGTCAGGAAATAGAGCACATTTTCGTTGACGTTCTATTTTTTTTTACTTTAAACATTGGTGACTCACACCCCCTCATTTAGGAATAAAGCAGTACTCCAAAAAGGATTGGCTGATTACAAGCTGGTTACGGACACCGGCGACGGCGACGGACAACTATGGCGACACGCGTGACCCGAGTTATGATCTGATAACAGCTTTCGCTGTAGAAGATAGAGAGTATGAACGATGTACCGATGGTGTTCTCCGCGCCGCATAATATGGCAGGACTTTGTCCCAGAATCTTCTCTGACGAGAAGAAATCCAGCAGTTATGGAAAGAAGCACGCATTTGCGTATGTAAAATGTGCGACTGGCGTTGTCTATGAAATGCTGCTGTCTTGTGGGAATTTTCATGTAGGCCATACAGGGCGTTGCGTGAGCGATGCATGGGAACACGAGTTTTCACTCAATAAATAACGGGAACACGTATTTGCCTGCACATTGCCAAGCTTGAAGGTGCTCACCAATTTTTATAGAAGTTAAGATTTTGGATAGGAACAGTGATACCACAGCACGCTAACTGTTGCAAGTCTTTTGTATTTCTGCAAGAGGTAATGCTTGTGTTAGCGACACGTCAATTTCCTTATTTGATAGTGAACGTAAGTTTCTACTGGGCTTCTTGTAAGCTGTTTTGGTTTTGATCATGTGCACGTGACTATGTTTTTTGAAGGTTGACGAATAGCCCATTTCAGTTGAAAGTTCGCGCTTGTTCCGGTCTTATCTTTTCTCTGTCCTTGTCTTTAATTTGCGCACACCACTTGATCTTGAAATCGTTGCATTACTCGCAGTGGAGATATAAGTACCCCTTTTTTACCGACTGATAGCTATTTATCCTTCGATCAGGTTCCCATTTCGTCAAGCATTTTTGTCACTAGAATCACTCCCATGAAAATTGGTACGTAGAAAATGCGAAAAAAAAAACACGAATTCCCTGTTCGTCCCTTTGCGGCACGTTGTTTCCGTAAAGATGAATGCAGACTAACTAGTCTGATTATCAATCCTATAGTCGTCGCTCTTTTTTCACTATGTCTTTTGGTATTTGACATTGATAATGCACGGTGGAGGCACGCGGCGAGCGGGAACTTCATGTTCACTAAAATGCAAAATTCATCTTTATTTCGCGGAGCAGCAATCACTTAGTGCGTTCATGGTGATACGCACGTCCACGCGAAACACTTACGGCAATTAAGTTTCATTTCACCGCAGTATTCACCATATAATATTCTTGCATAGTATAACTACATTCACTTTCAAGCGAGCAAGCAGAGCACCAAATTTCTGTTACATGAAAGAAAGTAATTAGCGTAAACTATAGTTTTTATATTCTTTCTAGTTGTAAAAGCATGATTACTCAGTAATGCCTGTTATTAGGCCGCGTAATACGTAACTTTTTCAGACCCTTACGAAAATTCTACACTTAATAAGCACCAAAAAGTTGGAAAAAAAAACGTAGAAAAATTTTATAAATAGGGATACATCCCAAAGATAAGCCTGACTAGATGTCCGCGAGGCCTGCGACAAAAAATTGAAGGCCTAGGTGAACGCATTTGCCACCGCTACATGTGCATGAGCGCATTTACTGGTCGTTTCCTTCATTATTTCTCTCTCTCCTTCTCATCTTTCTACACCCCTTTTTCATTGCTGCAGCCCAGGGTAGCTAACCACTAATGCGTCTGGTTAACCTCCCTGCCTTCTCGTTTTCTTCCTTCCCTGATGATGAAATTTCAGTTTCAGTTTCGATCCATATCAAAGTAATCATATTTCGAGTCGTAATATCAAACGAATCATATTGCGCGTCGTGACAGAAATAGCTGAAGCTAATGCGGAAAGCTGCAGTAGAGAAATGCCCTGCAATAGATTTTTTTTGTCAACATCAATCACTTATCCGAGTTTATCGCATGTTTTGCTTTTGTGAACAAAAACATTTTACGGACATTTCCCTCGACTTCAACAATCGCAGTGCACATGATGCATTCTTTCAGCCTTAATCGTCCCTTGTAATACAAGAGGTAGCGAGCCACGATTTCGTGGTTCACAAACTTTTGTTCTAGAATGTACACCCTTAGGGACAATTCCACACTTTTCAGTTGTAGCACCTTTCCGGTGAGTACACATCTTTTACGTCCGGCTTGTGTAGGGTGCTTGCTCCAGTCCACATAAGATGCTCTAATTTGCAGCGGGGCTTCGCGCACTTTTTATACCCCCAAAGGTGAGAAATTGTTTTGTGTGCACGGAAGGACGTCATTGTACCCAATGTCTCGTTCTATTTCTTTTCCTTGCGTAGTGAGAGCTACACTGACAGTATTCCGTGGCCGGTGGCTGCACCACGAGGTGCGCCGTTGCCTGTCAGCGACTGGGCTGGCAGTGCCGCTCGCCGAACCATCTTGCATGACGTGGGGCGAGAGCCCTGCGAGAAGACGCCGGCGCTGCATTGTGTATATAGCTGCACGGGATTCGTCGGCAGATATGGAAAGTTGGGCGGGGAAAGCGACAAGCCAGATTTCGACGTCAGAAGAAAACCAAGAGGAGCGAGCGAGCAGAGCAAGAACGAGCCGCACGCCTCGAGAAGCGTTGCCGTACACAGAACCAAACCAAAAAGGAAAATTAACCGTATACCTCTCACTACGCACACACAGGCAGCCATAACTGAGCCATTTTTTTTTACTCCTTGAGTGTAGCAGAGATACAGTAATAGTAGACTTGACTGCTCGTTTCTGAGTGTTCAAGACCACTGAGATATGGTAACGTCCAGCTGTTCGAAATCCAGCACTCTCAGTACGCTCGACTGGTTCTCTCAAAGCGCTGTGAAGCGCTGTCACTGATCTCGGACCACGAGCGACATGTTATTACGTGACTCCCACGCATCGTCTCTTAGCAAAAGAATGTACAGTGACGTATTTCGTCTTGCGGTCTCCGATTGCTCTGGCTAGCGGCTGCACGTTCGGACAAGCGCCCCCTGGCTCGGATTAAGAGCGCACTTCGCACTATTGCAATCTGAGTCAGAGAGCGGTGCCGCTCAGCAATATTGTGTCCTGAAGTTTATCAATGCAGGTATGGCTCCTAATAATACCTGCTGTTGGGGTTCTTTTTGGTTTTTTTTTTCCAAGCCATCGAAGCTTCCGTTGTGGCAAAGACCAAAAAATATGCGTCAAAATAATGGCTAAAAACAAAACTGCCAAAAGCGCAATGTCCGTAACGAGGTCACAACACAATGGTACCGGATTTCCCTTCCTAAACGATTAGAAGCCGGCTTTTGGTCAGGCTTATCAACATCAAGCAAGAGCAGTTGCATTACCTTAGCAAATGGTCGGACTGTTCACTTAAGCGCTAAGACGATAACCGCATTGTCAGATGTCCTCCGGAGGCCGAAGTCAATGCAAGCCTCACTGTGCTTGCCTAGGTTAATTTTGTGCTCTTTTTTAACTTACGACATTCCCTCGAACCTGCGTGCATAGTTTGTCCAAAGAGTGAATGTGACAAATGCAATAAAATTGTGGCATAATGGGTCATTTGTCATGGCGTTGACGGGTGCTCTTGAGTCGCGCGCGCACTATAGCGCGCCTTTCGTTGATGATAAAGAGCAGCACATGGGCTGAATGGGCCCCGCGAAGTTGAAAGAGCGAGAATGGCTACTACGAGAAGCGAACTTCTCGTCCTTCTCGGACAGCAACGTTCGCACAAGACTTCTGTGCACAGCTCTCTGAGAAATTGTCCTCTTTTCATTTATAGCTAGCTAGTTTTTCATATCAACCACAAGTTATTGCTCTACTTATGTAGAGACACCGATCGATACGGATGGAACTGATTCATTCGATGGCATAACACTCAGAACACACAGAGGCGAACTACCGGAGCTAAAAGACACAACCAACGACGATAAAGCACTGGCACTGACGGTGAAGCCAGAAGACTAGTCAGTTTGGTTTGTTATATATTGCATGCACACGTCTTCTAAGATGCATTTATTCACATTACCCCTGAAAGCCATCATTCGAAGGTGTCAAATAAGGGGTGACAGCACGAACATACGATGCATTATAATCTGTACTGCAGCTCTCCGCTACAGCGCTGTGCTACCAAAGCTACGGGCTGTGAGCAAGCCACAGGCTCGCGCAGTTAGACATAGTTCCACATATAATGCCACCTTACACCTTGCAGGGCTCAGATATTTGCGCTTGTATGGCATGCGTTATATCATATATATGGTTCTTCGCATTTACGTGGTGTGCTTGCAAATGCTTTCACTGTGGTTACAGATCAACGTGGTAGCACCGATGCCTGCCACCCACTTCAATCAGAACTTGGTGTAGGTCAACGCTTTGAGCCCTCTTAAACTGAGGAATGAAAATCAGGTACGCTTTTGGCGCTGCTAGTCAGGCCAGCTGCTCATTATGTCACGTCTGCTAACTCTATTCCGCAGGTAATTCAACAAAACTTTCAGTACAATGCACAGCACAATGACGAACACATTGCTGTCGAAGCGTTAAGACGCAAATATGAAGCAAAGGCAAGCATTGGTTGATAACTTACAGGTCGCACGATGATGACATCAGGAATTCGAGGTGCCAGCTTCGATCCATGACTGCAGCCATGCACTTAAGTTGTTTTTCGGCACTACCGTCTTTCCGCATTGCTCACCCGATGCGCAAATGTCAGGGAGACTATCAAAAGCTTAAGCCAGTGAATACATCCATAACTTTTGCCTTAACTGTTGGCTTTAACTTCCGAGGAGGCGAAGTACAGTTATCGCAAGTACCAACGAACAGGAAAAAGTACGCCACAACAATTTGCTACCAGATGAAAAGACGACAAGTGTGAAAAAGGCAGTCAGAATATAAGGTGAAAATGTAGATAGCTTGTTATTAAATCTGAATTACTGCTATAGTACACTATACAAACATGCAAAGCTAATGCTGAAACGCCAGTTTAAAACGAACAATGAGAATATAAGAAGCGAGTAACCAGGAATAGCACAGGTTAAATGCCGTTGACTTTGTGCGTTATATGGCCGGCGCGTATTCAGCCCTACTAGTGTGGTTACGTAGGTTAACCGGATCTTGTCTTAATTTGCATTCGATGATTCCAAGTGAGCCGCCACAATCGCGAAGTAAACGTGTCTGTCCCACTCTAACTCGCAATTCAAACGAGTGATTGAGTGTGGTGAGACAAGGTCAACGCTTCTATGATCTAAATAGGGCGGTGTAGAGACACGTGAGGCACATGACAAGTTTGGTAAGCTTCGGCCGAGACATTGTGAAGGCCTGCAAGTGTTCATTGGAAGCACCCATCTTCCCCTTTTCGCCCCTGGTAAATATTTTAAAGCTACATATACTACGATAAAGAGGTTACACATTAATCGGCAAAAGGTCTGGCGCGGCATGAAGAACGGGTACGTGTTTGAAATACACAAGAAACAGCTCGAATTTTCCGGCCCCGCCACGGAGGTCTAGTGGCTAAGGTACTCGGCTGCTGACCCACAGGTCGCAGGTTCAAAACCCGGCTGCGGCGGCTGCATTTCCGATGGAGGTGGAAATGTTGTAGGCCCGTGTGCTCAGATTTGGATGCACGTTAAAAACACCAGGTGGTCTAAATTTCCGGAGCCCTCCACTACGGCGTCTCTCATAACCATATGGTGGTTTTGGGATGTTAAACCCCACATGTCAATCAATCAAGCTCGAATTGTCCGAGCAAACTATGCTGATGTAAACACGGGACATGACGCGAATAATGCAGTGGTCAGCACAAGTGCACAGTTCTCTACATGCTGAACCAAATCAGTTATTCGTTTTTTTTTTGTGCGTGTGTTCAACGTCCCGAAACCACGATGTGGATATGAGGGACGCCGTAATTGATAGCTTCAGAAATTTCAAGCACCTTTAAGTGCGCCCAAATCTAAGTGAACCAGCATCGAACATGCGGACGCCGGGATTTAATCCCACGACTTTTTCGTCGAAAGTCGAGCCCCATCAATACTCTAGGTCACCATGGGGGGGGGGGAGGGGGGGTCAATTTTTCACTATAATATGACATATGACTTAGTTCCAGAGTTTTGTGTGCCCGAACCACTTATATATGCATGCCGTTGTAGGGGACTCCGGATTAATCTGGACCGGAGGTCTAAAGCCCATCTCAACCAGCAGACCGCATTTCACTACGCAGAGGGGAGAAGGTAAAGAGGGAAGGAGTCGCATCCATTGTCTTTAACATTTGTAACAAAATATTTTCCGTAACTCATCTACAGGTCATTTTTGAAGACTTGGCGCTACAGTTATAACACATCTTCGAAATGACCAGAATCTGGATGCCAATTCTAAAACACAATTTTTGCTCCCCGGTTACGCTTCGACACACGGTGACCACATGGGGTGCCTCACGAAAACAATGCTTAAGACTAGTGTGCAGCGCAGGAACATATTTATAAAGAGTGTTTTTTTTTTTTTTTTCATGTGGGGCGAAGACAGTCATCTGTAGATTCTGACCTGGACGACTCGGGGTTCTTTGACATGCACCTAAACACACGATTGTTCTTTGCATCTCTCTCCCGTTCATAAGCAGCCGTTGTGACTGGAAACGAAACCCGCGCCCCTATGCATTAGGTCCACACGACCAGGATTTTGGGACACTCGGGACCTTGGCACGTAGCGCTATCTCGCGTCAGCGACAGCGGCGCGCCTGCTGCAACTGAATGAAAAATAGGCGGGAAAAAACATACCTGACAAAAAAAAAGAACTAGTTATCGAAAACAACTCCCGGTTGTAGACAGCATATAATTATTTAACAACATGTTAAAGTTATAGTGTCGCACGAGACACCGCCTAGATTCCCGGAGTATTCAATATTCTACAATGGGGCCCCATGCATTTGCGATGGGAGGTGTTCAATTGTCCTGGGAAGCCTGCGGGTTTGTAGTGCGATGCTGAAATTTCACTGAAATGTTGCAGTAGTTCTCTGTTTTACACATCCCGGAGTTGTGGTTGATAACTGGCTCATGCTTAAAATATTATATTTTTCGCCTATTGCCCATTCAGTTGAGGCACGACGCCTTTGCTGCCGCTGAGATGTGGCGCCACGTACAGATGTTGTCAAATCCTGCAAATAAACAGCTTACGCAGAAATTTAACGAACAACAAGATCCAGCATAATCGCAACGCGGCAAAAAAAAAAGGAAGTGACGTAAATATAACCTCTCGGTTTTTAGATCCAAAAAACCACGGCATGATTGTGCGGAACGCGCCATGTACAAAAGAGGCCTCCTGAAATTTCGATTACCTGGTGTTCTTAACGCCCACTTATATTTAAATGCGCGAGCCTCTAGCGCATTGTCTCCATCCAGATGCGGCTTCCACGGCCGGGATTCCATGCCGCGACCTTCAGGGGAGCAGTCGAACTCCATAAGAAATGAGCCACAGCGGCGACAAGAAAGATGATATACAACTTAGGACAAGTACTCCTATATGATGGATAGGTTTATATGTAAGAAAAATAAACGACACCTTGTCGCCAACCGAGCTAAGCTGCGTTTCACACTTCACATAGCAGAAATGTATGTCACACTTGAGACTGATATACAGTCGGCATACCTAAGACATTGCCTTGTTCTATGAGATCATAAAATAATGACTGCGAAAGAACATAACATCAGCAAGCAAGGCGTCTTGTATGGATACGTTTTTTTTTTGCTCTAATCATTACGTACTCATTCCATTTTACAAAAGATATGACCCAAGCTAGCATATGTGTGTCACATGCCCCTAAAAGCCGCCCGTGAATGTTCTTGAACTACTGCGTAGCATCACTAGGCAGTGCATATAAAACTCATTTGAAATGTTTCAGCCGCCTACACAACAGTGTAATTAGGATCATACCAGTTTCAAAGAGGACGGATTGTACAAAACAACCGTTTTCAAATGCAATATGTTGGGCGAGTTGGTTTCAAGCTTCTTATTTGCAGCGCGATACGACACCACAGAAGAAAGGCGCATAAGACACACTCGGACAGGCAACGGATTAGTTGTCGGTCAGCGCTTCATGACTGTCTTTTGTAGCCCTCTTCCGTGGATTCGTATCGCGCTGTAAATATTGAAACTGTTTAGACATGTGTGTATACTATTACTGGAATCTGTTCACGTGTCAAGTGTATCTGATAAAGGGAATAAAGTAACGAAACATAACGGCCCATTCTCATTAAGCACCTTTACGTTGCCTGTGCGCTAAGAGCTGCAGAGAACAATTCCTTAATTTCCCGGTTGCACGAAATGCCTACGGTCGACGGCTCATAGAATTTCAAGGCGCTCTCATTTGGAGTACCATTCCAACTAATGTGAAAAAGGCGAATAATTTTTCTATGGTCATGAAGAGCTTTACGTGCAGTTTTTAATTTTGAAATTGTATAAATGTTTGCTATCTCTGTTGCTACTACATGTATAACTGAATCAAGCGTTTCTTTACATTTTTATACCATTTGTTCCCTTTTGTTTATGTTGTAACCGCTTGCGCAAATATGCAGACATGTGACACAATTGGTCGCGCGACTATTCCGTTAGGCAATGCGATAAAAAAGAAGTGTTTGCGAAGTTTTTTTGTTGTTGTTATGTGGTACCATAAAAAATAGTGGTTGTCCAACTGCGGCCCACCAAACTCACCACCCCCCTCAAAAAAAAAAAAAACGCAGATTTCACGTACCTTGAGAATCTGCGTGATACGAAGCATGAAGACTGATTGATTAATATGTGGAGTTTCACGGCCCAAAACCACCATGCGATTTCGAGAGGCGCCGTAGTGGAGGGCTCCGGTAATTTTGCTCACCCGGGGTTCTTCGACGTGCACCCAAATCTGAGCACAGGGTCTATAGAATTTTCGCTTCCAGCAAAAATGCAAGCGCCGCAGCCGGGATTCAATCCCGCGACCTGCAGGTCAGCAGCTGAGTACCTTAGCCACTAGACCACCGCAGCGGGGCGAAGAGTGAGGAGGGGAGCTTATGACCATGTTGTAATTTTTTTATTGGGCGACACATTATAAAATGATGCTAAATATATGTACACATGTTACAGACACAGACATACGTTGAACAGTTGCCGGTGCTTACATAACCAGTTCTTTGCACTTGAGCAATGATTCCAACAATAACATAAGTGTTAGTAACACCAGAAGCGATTAGCTGACATGAAGCACTGGTTCTCGCGTGGATGGTAGCCGTGGACACTGCTACATAAATAAAGGTCAGTGCATGGCACCTAACTACAACTGACGTTAACCCGACGTGACGGCTGTATCCTAAGAGTAGATATGTAATGATGATATGTGGGGTTTAACGTCCCAAAACCACCATACGATTATGAGAGACACCATAGTGGAGGGCTCCGGAAATTTCGATCACATGGGGTTCTTTAACGTGCACCAAAATCTGAGCACACGGGCCTACAACATTTCCGCCGCCATCGGAAATGCAGCCGCCACAGCCGGCATGCGATCCCGCGACCTGCGGGTCAGCAGCCGAGTATCTTAGCCACTAGACCACCGCGGCGGGGCGGGAGTACATATGTAATATTTCTAAAATTGAATAGCCACAACTGCAACCATTATTGACGTTTCACGAACAATAGGGCCTATTTGGAAAGTTGCTCAGAGACCTGGCGTGGCTCTGTCGTAGACTGCTTGATTGCCCGCAGAATTTTCGGGCTCGATTCCTCTTAGGACCCTGGCATTCCCTCTTTGCATTCGTCGGGTCAACGCTGCCAATGTCAGCTTTTTCTTGACGCTGACGCATTAAAATTGCCCGTGTGTGTTCTCATCGTTCCTGGGTAGCTACTAGGTGTCAATCACCTATGGCACATACCTGCCCGCGAGTATGTGCCCCTGTTTGGCGGGAAGTGTTTGACGACGCACGCAACGGAATCATAACATTATTCATGTCTTGACCAGCGTGTCATATTCGTCAAACCTTCTTACCCTCCCCTACTGATTTTGGGTTCCCGCCGAGTGAAGGGAGTGATCACTACACCACCCAGACTTATGAGAGAGAAAGAGAGAGAATAAGGATGAAAGAAAGGCAGGGAGGTTGATCATGGCTGAGCCTGGTAGGCTACCTTGAACTGGGGAGGGGGTAAGGGAAATAAAAGTTAGAGAGAGAGAGAGAAGGAGAGAAATGTCACATGCCGTCGACAAAACGGCAGTTGTGTGTCTAACATCAGAGACGGTGAGTTACACCCATGTCAATTGAGCACATTCGTTGCATTGATTTGTATGGGCAGTCTTATGCACCCAAAATTCTGCCGATGGTGAAGCCATGACGGTGCCACTTGCGTCCTTGAAGCAGCAGACTTCTGAAGGCTTGCGAGAGCTGGAGTGATGGTGTCGAGCAGGTGACACGCTTCGGGCTGTCGGTGTCTGCTCAGCAGCACGCGCGTAGCACTGCCCAGGGTGCTGACTCTGCCGAGAACTTGTCCTTCATCCGCCAAGTTATCAGGTACCGATAAAGTGTCCCTCACTGACGAAGTCTTATGCCTCTCATCAGGTGCATGACGAAGTGCCAGTATGGCAGAATGCCAAATGTTTGAGTTCCATGGTTTTTTGTGAATAATTTTCACCTCGCCTGTCAACGCGGTCTCCTGCTGGTGTGCGATGAAGGTAGAGCCAGACGGAAGACTATTGGACACTGGAATGGCCACGGGTGTTGCTTCCAGGAAGCGCTACAGCTCCGAGAGCGGCACTGACAGCGATGACACTCAACCCGGCCACGTCAGCAATGAAGAATCAGGGGACGACAACTTCAAGCTCGTGAGAAACCACAAGGGAAAGAGACTATTTCTGAGCACGTCACCCAATTCGAGTGAGCCCACCATGCGATCTTCGCGGAATACCGAGTTATTAACCATCCTCTTCACGCGAGTTATCGGTAGTGACAACATGAGACGCCTTAACCAGTAAGCCGTGTCTGTACAGCTACAGGCACTGGTGCCGAACGAGCCTCGCCGCAGTGGTCTAGTGGCTAAGGTACTCGGCTGCTGACCCGCAGGTAGCGGGATCGAATCCCGGCTGTGGCGGCTGCATTTCCGATGGAGGCGGAATTGCTCTAGGTCCGTGTGCTCAGATTTGGGTGCACGTCAAAGAACCCCAGGTGGTGGAAATTTCCGGAGCCCTTCACTACGGCGTCTCTCATAATCATATGGTGGTTTTGGGACGCTAAATCCCACAAATCAATCAATCAATCTGGTGCCGAACGAAGTAAAAAAAAATGTCAGAGTGAATAGCCGCAAGTAAATTCTAGCGATTGACATCAATCATGCGACTGTGCTTGACAGACTGCGTGAAACAACGGAACTTAATGGGATGAAAATCCGCTCTCTTATACCGCTGGGCAAAGAAGTCAGCCCTGGGATAATAGATGATATTGCCGAAGCCATTACTAACGCGGACCTACGAGTCTTGATTAAACTGGCTTCGGAAGATGCCATTATTGCAAGTATATGTCGTATAAGAACATCACGATGCGTAAGAATTTTGCAGGATAGCGATTGCGGACAACGGCAGCGGACAACTACGGCATGCGCGACCCTTGTCGTGATCTCGTAACAGCTTTCGTTTTAAAATAAAAAAAAGCCAGGCCTGAGCGAAAAGCGCAGCATAGTCATAGCTCAAGCTAGAAGAGCGGCATTTATAGAACCCGTTGCAACCTCTCTTGGGACTACTAATACAACTACGCTCGCAAAGCAGCCACTACACCATAAATAACGCGCAGGCTCATAACGGCGAAGAAATCGCGGCAACCTTGTCATTTCATAACAACCTTCACAGCAAAAAAAAGCAAAGAGCCTTTTATGAGGTACGCTATGTTATACTATGTCAAATGAAAGCGATCCCTTCTAATATTTGGTATGCTTCGCGGCATAATGACACTGCATTGCGGTAGAGCTGAAAAGTTTCCTCTTCACCATGAGATGGCTGCAAAGCTTTTGTTTCAGTTACTTAATTACCCAGGCAAGTTACCCAGGCAAGCGTACTTTTTTAGGCTTTCATACTTGAAGAGCAAGCATATCTAGAAACAAGTAGAATGTACACCTGCAGACCACACAATTTATGCGCAAGCTATATACCGAGAACGAATTGGGATGAAACATCAGTTTGACTATTATTTGCCAGGGTGAAAATAATGCTGCATATTGTGTTAATTTGTGACCCCCCCCCCCCACCCATTTTCCCTCATTGCGAGTGCTTCCTCATCACTTCCATATGCGCATAAGGGGTCCCGTAAGGGGTCCACAAGTGATGCCATTGTTCCTAAAGGAGGTATCCATGGATGGAAACCACTGCTCCGACTGCTGTCCTTCAACGCCAGTCACTCGTGCCGCCGCTGCAGTTTACGCATAGAATCCAGGCCGCATGTTTTCTAGAGTGAGTCTTTCATACCAAGAGCCTTCACATAGAGTCACTGTGTTGAGGATGCCATAAAGACACAGCATACGCATAAACACACAGTGATATCGCTGCGCGGATACCTCGATCGGAATAGTTGCCAGACTTTTTTCGCGGCATCTAAGCCCACTTGCGAAAATTCGTGCAGCATAAAAAGTAACCGGCCGCTGCCCACTCATCCAAAAAGCTGCCTTCGCCCGGGCATTTCGGCCACGCGAACAGGTACGCTCGTCTTTTCAATGCTGCACGCATTAAGCGGGGCGCAGTGTGGCACTCGTGATAAAGAGCAAGCAGGCAAGTATTTTCCAAAAGTACCAAACACACACACACACACACGAACTCGTGAAAGCGGTATGATGCTGGCGCTCCACATTTCAGTTGACTGCGTCGACGCTCGTAATAAAAGACAAGCCATCAACAAAAGTGGAAAGTGTCGTCATTCTTGACTTCTCTGTGTACGCTAGAAATTCCAACGCTGCCTGCAAGACATGTGAATACATATATTTTTTTCAATGCGACCACCCTACTTTTTTTATCCAATGGCTTTCAAGCTGTCGCACGAGGCATTCTATGGTGAATTGTGTCATCACAAAATTTGGTAGGCCATTTGGCAAAGAAAAAAAAATTGCTTAGGCGCGGCTCGTGTGACTACATTATCCACTTATTTTTGTGAGAACAAGTTTGAGAAGTAGCTATGGACGTTGGATGAGCGAATGTATCGGGCTCTTCAAAAACATTTTCATTAGCTGATAAAAAACGGAAAGAATGCGTAACCCTGCCCTTTATGTAGCGCAAAGCCGCAAAAGCCCGTTTCGGTCCGTGTGTACTAGACGCTGAACGGCATAATTTACCGCAGCACTTTACGCTACCTAAGTTGTAGCATTGTAACGAGAAAAAAACCATCCAAGGCACTTTGTTGATTAACAACTTGCGCCGTTTGCAAATGCAATAAACAGAACTGACTACGCCCAACTTCATCGAAAATATTTTGTCAACAATGTCTTTTGTACGGAGATCTTAAGTTCTCTGCGTTTTGTAGAGACCCTCCCATGATCATTGTCCTTGTCAGCTTACAGTATTTCCTGTAGACAGTTTTCAGCCGGCCAGCAATGTGACGCGAGCATTTTGTAATGTTTCTTGTTTTTTTATCTATCGAATTAAGCGACCACTTGTAAGCGTGCAATGGACGGGTACACATGTACTCTGACGGTTCTTTCTTTTTTTCTTTTAATCCCTTCCCCAGTGTAGGGTAGCAAACCTCCTCCTGCTTCTCTTAGAGCGTTCCCTTCCACACTGCGTAATCCTCGAGTTTCGAGGTTTGTGCCCCTGACAGGAGTGGTACAAATGTGTGCTCCCTCGGGCGGAGACGAGATGACGACGTGCACAGCAGAGAATGCAGGACGTCGATGGCCGCCAACTGTCTCGTAAGCGCGGGACGCAGCGGAGCGCAGACGGGCGCTCATGCCTGGTTGGATAAGCTCAATCCTGTCGCATGTGTCACTCAGGCGAAGAGAATTTGCGCAACGTAGATGGCTACTCCCGCTGATTTCCTACTTCCTCCTATCTAGCCTCAAAAATAAAAGCTAGGCCTACAGAGCGAGTTCTGGCAGCATTGTTAGATCAAACGTTTCCCGTTATATTTTCACGGTAGCTGGGATTTACCGATATTACCCTAATCGAAAGTGGTCGAAGAGAATGAGGTAGATCAAGGCTTCATAACGGGTTCCTTTTCTACTACAATATTAACACGGAAAGATGCCTATAATGCCCTCGAACCTGCTTTCTTTAGTAAATGTGGACTTGCTAGGCTATCAGAAAGAAAGAAGGGAGACAGGATAGAGTGCAGTTATTACTGCTTGCGCAGCATGTCTACAGATTTTCGTATGAACAAACTAATTGGCAAGGAAGGCACTAGGCTGTGACGCGATATTCTATTTAGGGCGTTCTAATTTTTTATTTGTTGTTTTCTATGATCTTAGAATCACGTGCTTATATACTTTGTGATCGCAACTACTGCCCTATACTTATTACTTCATTTGCACACATAGTTACACAAGCACACAACAAAAGAGAGAAGGAGAGCAAGCTTTGGATATAACCACAATCATAATTCCCATCTGACGAAGGCAGGCCCACGACTAGGAACGTTAATAACAATCTACATTTCAGTTCTTCCTCATCAGCTTCACAATTTACTAGTTCTTGTTGTTTACATTTTTGCCCTGTAGTGTGCTCGTGCTTCTTATTCTGTGCGTGTGTGAACAGTGAGTGCATCTGTAGAGTGTTACATTTCAAGTTAAACCGCCATTTTTATTCGTCGACTAACTGTATTACGTGAACTTTCTGTTAATTATTACTTGGCCCTTCTCTCACCAGTTGTGTTTCCTTTTTTACGCACACTTGCAAATCGAAAGACAAATTAATTGCTTCTTTTTTTATAACGATCATTGCTTCGACTGCCTCTATTTAGGTTCTTGCTTTATTTATATAATTGCCTAGTGCTTGTGCAATTGTAGACATTACAGTTTTACTTACAACGTTGAAAGTCCCTCGACGAGTATACTTAAAAAATGTGCCGTTAGTTTTTCTTTTCTTTCTTGCCATTGTTTATCAAGTATTTACATGCTCGGTATTTACTTGGTAACTTTTATAACGCTTTATAACACCTCTGTGTCTGGTATGCTCTCATCTTAGTGGGCCACTATCAAAAATAAATAAAAAAATATTCGACTGACATTGATAGAAGTGCAATAAAGCAGGGCTACAATGTGCAGCTCATCGAAGATCCGATGGTGTTACCGACGGTGCTGAGTGGTTGATGGAGCTCAAAACATCCTATACAACTCGCCAAAAGAAGGAAAGATAAAAGAAGAGAATTTTTTGGCCATGCCAGATCCCTAATTCGCGGAGCCTGCGCTGTTTTTTGGAACAGGAGAATTTCGC
>NC_134702.1:6112500-6205000 GCF_043290135.1 Rhipicephalus microplus | reverse complement strand
GCGACGCGCTGGTACATCGACAGCCACTCATCGACGTCGACCTTGCCATTGCCGGTGAAGATTCCCGGGTCACGTAGCGGAGGCATGACGTACTTATTGCACTGGTGCCCGAGCAACCAGTACACTTTCGTTAGCCATAGTAGCGGAACCGATGTGACGTCCGCTGCGGAGATCCAGCTCTGACTTCCGTAGAGACGCACCCAGCACTTCCAACAAAATGATACGCGTAGAGTTGCAGTTGCGGGCGTAGTAGGCGATTGCGACACAATCGGTTCGTAGCCCAAGACGCTTCAATCTCTTCTATAGCGAGACGCGTCCTCTAGTTGACACTGGTACCAACACGTACGTAACAATGTTATCAACAGCAGAGCCTTACTTACCGAGAAATTAGGGCCAATGCACGAGAACACACGCGCCGCAGTAGGACACTTCTAAAATGATCCCGATGACGTCTAAGTTACAGCCTACAATCAATCTCTGGTAATCGAACTAGTTGCACTAAATAAAGAACCTTCCGTTCATCAAGAGACGTATTAAAATGCAGCTTGTTAGTTTCTGTTTGATTCATAGAAAAAATAACCACCAGACGTTACTATGGGGAATGGCGCAAGTGGTAGAAAAGTTCAATTTTCGTCTAGTTAGACTGGACAGGTCGTGCCATCTATAGCGGGGCCCAGTTGAACCAGCAGGTCTGCCATCTAGGAGGCTGCGGCAAGACATTGTTCAATGGCCGTTGTTCAGGCTGTGTCTTCCACTCCTTTCATTCTGTTCCTACTAATGTCGGCGGACACACAGTAGAGCCTGGCAACGTTGCGCACGGCAACAGTGACGTGAGACGTTCTGCTTAAGGCGGGTAAATTGAAGTGCGCCAACCGGATGCGGACCACTGAAACTTGATTTTTTTTTAATAAGCACTTCCTTGGCACAAAAGTAACACTACGATGTTTCTGGACCGCTATTTCAACAATCAACGTTGACTTAATATTTGCCTTTAGTATACCTTTAGAGGAAGCATCGCGAACTTGTGCTTTAAACATGCGCTGAACAAAAATTGTCATTTTAGAATGGAGTCTAGCTTTCCGACCCAAAGAGACATACATGCAAGGAAAGGCAGGGAGATTAACCAAACGGCTTGCTACCCTGCACAGGGGGAGATGGATGGGGGGAAGAGATAGGAGACGAAAAAACACATAATCATGAGCAAACTATGGGCAGGCCCCGAAGCGTCCAATCGATGCACGCTTATTCAATTCTTTTACAGGTACGTGTCCGTTGCTTAACGTGTTTTCAAAGAGCCTCACTAAATAAAAAACAAAATAAACATGAAGCGTCATAAAACTCTGGCTGCAGAGTACGTGTGATCACTTATATGCACACTTATTTCGCACAACTTGAAAATTGTGGCCCTGCGAGCTAATGTGCACGTCGTTTTTCCACCGCCAAAAAACTTAGGGAAGCTGCGCTGGCTGACTTGCCCACAAAACGATAGTTAGAGCGCGAGAACAAAACGACGACACAGAGACAAGAAGGACACGAAGGACACGTCCTTCTTGTCTCTGTGTCGTCGTTTTGTTCTCGCGCTATAACTATCGTCCTGCCATACTAACCATAGCCCAAGCTGCCACAATTCTATGCCCACAAAGCACCCTTGCCCCCTAGGGGCCCGCCAACCGGTTCCAAAACCGGAGCCGAAACATCGACACCACACTTGTAATACGAGACACCATGGTAGGTTTGTTGATACATAAGTTTTTCATTAAAATGCGGGAAGAATTATATTGAGAAGACTAAACGATGTCTGAATGACAGATTACGCAAACACTACTGTTGGCAATCTGTTCGAACGCGACACTTGCGTGGCCAAGTTATGCGTTGCTTAGCCGTTGTCAGCGAAGGCGGTCTGTTGGCAGCGGCAAGGAGCCGTGGACGCATGGCCTTCTCATTAGGCTTAGTCAGCATCAGTTACATTGTGATGCGGCACAGATGCCAGTCGAGAGCTCTGCGCCTGCGCGGCACTGTTGTGGCGAAAGGAGCGCCGTGGATATTCCTAGTTACGGTGAGAGCACTGGCGCCATTCGACGTTGCTTTAAAAGCCTATGAAGCGAGAAACAAACTTTCAGCGGGAGAAGTCCTAGCGGCGCACCGCAAAGGTTGCGTGTGCCCCTGATATGTATACAGCTTTATCGCTATCGGCCGTTTTAGGAACCAGCTCCCACGGGAAACGAGAAAAAGCCGAAGGTATGCAGTCGATTTGGGACACGTGTGTGTGAGAGTGCCATCAATTGCGTTGCCGCAAAAAGAAATGACGTTCCTTGGATTAGGAACACGCTCGAGACGAGTTGTGTTTTATCGCGCATGCATAAAATGGGTGTGAACAACATAAAATAAACAGGGCGCCCTACTGCATCTATATCTGTGTCGTATTTCCGCCCATCAGAGTTCCGAAGGGCAAAGAAAGCGCTGTCGCATTTCATCAAGAACACCAGGCTGATTCGCTGTTTGTGATATCAAACACGGAACTGTTAAGTCGGTTAGCTGGGGAAACCCAGCACGAAAAGGACGAACACCAAGGAACACGGTATACACAGGAAGAGCGCTGAAATTACGACTGACACCTTTATTGCGACAACCACTCCTTTTGACAGGGCACTAAATCACGCACACTTTTCCGATCAATACCGCCACATCAGGAGCATCCGGTATGCAAACTAATCTGTTACAGAGCACATGTGCTCGAATTGCACCATACGCGCCCACCTTCTACATTAAGACAAAAAAAACATAAGTGAAAACAAGCGCACCCAAGCTTTCACAAGGATTAACAAGAGGAACGGCCGTAAAAAAATAACACTCCGTTTCCGAGGTGCTAGTGCTGTTACGGAGATCAGAAACTGTGAGACTAAATAGTTGAAGAATTAATGTTCCTGCGTCCTCGTCGTTTTTGCGCCGTTTTTCCTTAGGTTAGCACGTACGAACTCAACCAAATCAGTGTATCTAGTTACGTCGGCGCGGACTTCATTATCTTTCCTTTCCCAGTGTCCTGGTTATCCTCCCTACCTTTTTTTCATTGTGTCTCTTCCTTTCTTTTATGTACTGCGGTAATGCACGGCACACGAATATTAATGACCTAATCGCTCGAGCAACAACCCTTCCGTTCATCAGTTCTCACGAAGCCACGAGCAACGCCACGATATAAACCGAAAAATGTACGTTACAAACATTGAACTCCGTGCGCCGTCGTTTATTACACGTCACGTTCATCACAAATGAGAAACAACTAACCCGCCAGCCTGCTTTTTCGTCAGAAGTTCTAGACATGCTGCACACATGCGTGCGTACCCTGAAAAGCACAGCTGCAAAGCATCCGGTCACAGTCTCGTGTGGCAGGGTCACTTTATTTTGAACAGAACGTCACAATGACGTCATTCCATGGCCAAAGAAATAAAAAAAATATATTCACCTGGCATTGCAACAGTCTCCCCATTTTCCCAGTGTCAGAGTGGTTTTGCCCATGTGGGCCAGTAACCTATAGGGCACGCAGCTTCGCGCTCCACCAGTAACGTCATAGTGACATTTCTGTCCGGGTCACGTGACTACCCCGCATGCGACGTTTCGCTGCTGGGCCGTTTAGATTACGGACGCGCGCAACGCTGCATTCTACTTTGCCCGAAATCAACACTCGCGATTCATATTTATGCGAGCGTAAAACTGCCAGTAGCCGAACCGGGCGGCAGTATTCTTTCCAGCCGAAAACGCTTTGCGCTTCTTCGTCCGTTGGATTGCGCAAGCGAGCCACCCACGCCCGGGATGAGAGCGCGGCGGCAAACGTCGGCGGCCTTGGCTGAGAGCCGGAATCGCGGACAGGTGCGTGCACGCCTCTCTCTCCGTTGCGCAAGCCGGCCAAATAGGGGGAAGCGCTTTCTCTTGTGTCACTCGTCAACTCACTGCCGCTGCCTGCGAACCTCGTCACGCAGAGAAGTCGCAATGCTTACCATCGTTATCGGGCGAATTTTTCCGGCGCAGCCTCTCGTTTTCGTGCTTTCTTCGAATGCCACAAATGCGTCTGAGAAGACTCCGCTTCCTTCTCAACGTTCCGTGCGGTCAGCCCACGGGGCACTCTTGCGCTAGTCTAACTTGAAATGAATGTGTCGGTGATGAATTCCCGCTTCAATTTCATATTGTCTAGGGCTATAGGCGAACACGCAACCGCCCTGCCTTTCTCCTTCCTTCCATCGTTCCTTTGTCGCATCTTATCTCAATGCTCACATATCCGCTTTGAACCCTGAATAGAGACCCTACCAGGCGTGCACAAGCATTCACAGGCACTGCTGCGCGAATGGCCCGGAATCACCGTAGCGATTCGACACAATACCTGTGCTGAACCAAACACCGGGCAAATCGATTGGCAATTCACTGAAGTAAACAAAGGCAAGAGCTTCATGTGCGGAAGAGGGTCATGCACATCACAGGCAGCGTACGCTTAGCAGACGCTTGGCTTCATTGGTGGCAAATCACTCAATTACGGAGGCATTCGTTGCCTCAGCCAGCGGGTCACGAAATCTTCCTTTGGCCAATGAGGCACAATTACTCGCATTTCAAATCTAGCGGCGGATAGAGAGAGACACCACGTCATCACGTCGTTAGCCAATCACGTACTACTCTCCTACACTTAAGAGCTTCGCTATCCCACGGCTATTCCGGAGAGGAACTGCCTGGATTTTCACCTCAATTGGAACCCGCTGCCAGTCGACCGCGGCGGCACTCCCCTTTGCAAGCACGGCATTCTCGAACGTCATCGCGAAACCGTCCCCAGGATCTCATACGTGAAAGATAGGTCATTGCCGTTCAGATTAAGACGACATAAAGCCACGCTGAGTCCATCACTGTCAGTTTAAGGACGATAAATTACACGATGAATCCGATGCGGGCTCGTTGGTAGCACGTCTTGGGAGCGCGATTACTACTAGAAATCTTACTTGTGAACAATGTTCACCGAAAAGGACCACGAAACATCGCTCTCTTTGTGCTTTTGTTCTCGCTTTCCAGTTTTGCTATACGATATGTGGAACGTTTCGCTCACTTGAATCCTGAAAGTGATACATTAAAAAGTACTTTAATAAGTGCATGCCGCACAGTAGAAAATTTGCACATACGTGCGGCGTACATGCGCTGATTTTAAGCATTTAATGTTACCCGAACGTCAAATGTGTCACAGATTTGATAGTCGAGTGACATTACAAACTCAGCTCAGCTGAAAAGCATTCGTACACACGAAAAAAACATGAAACGAGGCGGATGGGCACTTCGACGTGCGCTCACCAAAGTTATGAGAAATCACCATGTCAATCTCATTGACAAAACCAGTTCAGCAACAATACAGTCGACCACAATTTGAAGGCGATCGCGCGAACATTGAGCTGGAACTACAACAGTGCCGCATCCCAGAATACTCCTTCGAGGAGAGGGTGGCATCGCGGAAACCTTACTAACTCTTTCTGCAGATCCTTAAGCTGCGATAACTCCTGCCTGAAGGAGCTGTTTAAACAAACCAGTGTCAAACACCAGATTTAACCCGTCTTTCCCAGAAATTTTGTAATCGATCACACAGATATGAGCCCACGAAGAATACATTTAGGTGCAACCAATGGAAGGCTCAAAACAGAGAGACAGGGTATAGAGTTCGTCAATGGGACAATTGTGGTAGCATGGAACAGCCAACGAGGGAGAGAAGAATACGGACTCTTGATTTTCGCTGTTCCGAAAAATACCACTAGTACCCGGGGACGTATGCAGGTAAACACCCGCACGATAACATTCATATCACGCGCAACTGCACGTTTCGTTTTTCCACCATCAAGCATAAAATAAACAGGTTTCGTTAAAAACAGTGTCACCCCATTGCCAGTTGCATCATGGCTCCCTCGTTACCTGCACAGCTGCCCCCAGGTGTGTGAGAAGATATCGTGAGCACCAGCTGGCAACCGACATGCGCAGATACGACTGGCTTCGTTTCGCGCTTTTTCTTTTTGCTTTCTTTCGCGCTCCCCACGAAAGATTACGACGCTTTACATTTTAAATATCCCATATGCGTTTCCTAAAGTCATTGTATATAATTCCGACAATAAATTTGATACTCCCACATCTTGCCGCATCTGAAGACACGTCGTAATCGACGCCAGAGACGTTCATTGGAAATAAACTGGGACGAATGGTAACCCCCAGTGATCCCCCACTGAGTGAATAAAAAAAGAAGTCTCTTCCTTTGGAATCCCTCAGCGACATCCCGTCCCTACGGAAGCCATTGCTGTTCGCTCGTTCTCCAACAAAGTGCTTCACGAGCAACGTCAGCTTCCCACAGGAGGAACCCAGTGCGAAGGTATCGTTCGATGAAGACTATAGCTTCACAGAGTCAGCCCGACCCTTCTTGGTCAGGAAGAATCATAAAATGGTGAGCTCTCGCTACTTTAACTAATAATTAATCATTGGGGTTAACGAACCAGAGAGGACGTGGTAGAGGGCTCCTAAAATATCGATCACTCGTGGTTCTTAAACATACACCTAAATCTAGGCACACGGACCTCAATAGCTTAACTACTACCCTATTTATCCCGGACACTGCTTAACCTGTGATAGGCACTAGAAGGTGTTTTTTTTTCACCTTGCATTAAGAATATACGTTATTTTAATAACTGCCACTCCTTTTTCGCTACTTGCAACTGCGTTCATGGCGTCACTTAATGCGTCCTCGTTCAGCAGCACTGAGAATAGTATTTTGTTAGCATTGGTGACGCGTCCTAAGCGCATCGCCACAAATCGGCAACAAGAAAGTGAGCACAAAAGCTACGCGAGACAAGGGCCTCCTTCCTCTCCGGGGCCGCGTGTTTTTCCTCGCCGAGTTTGTCGCGGGGAAGCGCACCTGGTTCGCCTTACTGCGTTCCTTCCCGAAAAGTGCAGTTCATATTCCAAAGAACTTCGCAGAATGAAAACAACGAATAGCGACGTTAAGGAAGTGAGTTCTGTTCCCGAGAAAAAGAATTCTCGTTTGATATCCACAATGTTGTTTCATGCTGTCGATTCCCGACGTGGAAGAATCGATGATGTTCGCCCCTTCTTTGCGAATCTACTCATCTTTCTACGCGCGTACCCTAGTTCCTCAATTCCCTTCCCTCTTTTTTTTTATCCCTTCCAGTGGAAACGATTTCGGTCCCCCCGAGAGGACTCGTGACCCGCTCGCTGCGGTGCGCACTGCGCCTTGGAAGCGGCCAAATAGCGCACAATGAAAACGAAGCTCGCAGGAGAGCACCTCCCCTGGAGGGGAGAAATAATTGAACCAGGCGAGGCATAAAATTCGAAGTGCAGGGTACAAAGTCGATCGGGAACGATTCGGATCATTTTCTATGCGGTAGGAAATCAATTTAAGAGCCGAGCCTGAGTAAAGCTTTGGAGACACTGATGCTGAGACCGGAAAATTTCTACTCTCCGGGCAAGTTTGCAGGATAGACATTTAAAACAAGCTAACTATAATGCGCGACGTTATCGATAAAACTTATGTCTTATCCTGCCTGAACAAGGGCCACACACACACACACAGATACTATATATATATATATATATATATATATATATATATATATATATATATATATATATATATATATATATATATATATATATATATATATATATATATATATATATTTATTTATTTATTTATTTATTTATTTATTTATTTATTGAATTTGGAATAAGTGTGCCAACGAAGTTGACAATCAGGAACTTTAGCGCTGGCACTCCGCTAGATAAAACAAATCAATGTCACCAATTCGGATATTTACGGAGGATGCAGCGCCCAAACAACATCTTCGCTCATAAGTCATCTCGGCACTAAATGGAGTCCCACTGAGGAATGCGAAATCTGGCCATTTCAATGGGATTCGTGTTGCCATGGTGGCCATGTAAAAGGACTGAGTGATTCGGTCGGGGCACAATTTAATAGTATATATCTCAAGAACGCAAGTAACGAAACAAGCGCTTCCATGGCTTTTCCGCCTTACTGCTGCTTTATTTCTTTCACTACACCAGCGCACGGGTACTGCAATACTTCCTAGTTGCGTTTTACAATGTAACGTTGACGAGGCACTATTGGCGCTGCATCGCGAGACAGTTCAAATGTGACGCAGCTGATCCAGCGATGAATTGTGCACTTCAAGCCGCAAGCCTTTGCTGCGCAACTGCAGCCTCGATTGGCCGCCTCAACCCAGCTTCATAGGCACCAAGCGAAGCGATCGAAAAAAACAAGAAAAAAAAAACAATTGGAAGCGCAAAGCAAACACACAATTCATCAAGCACAGGCCAAACTGCTCTGTTCCGACGCTTCACGGTCCGGTATTGTCACAGTCCTTCCAGAATTAATATTGCCTGTTCTCGGGAATCAGAGGAGTGGCGCTCACAGACCACGATAAACTACTGACAAAAGGACTACACGGAGGCCGTATACATCGCAAACAATTTTCTGCGATTCCACTGACGTAATATTCTTTACCACTTAGCAGACGATTTTGTCTATAAGTCTCGATTACGTGGGAATGAACTTTCAGGGCTAAAGGGGTGACACGCATACTCGCCCTAGTTTACGTCGTTCTTTTTTCGCACTTTCTGCTCGTTCATCATGACTCATGAAACGCCAGCTAGTCCAAAGCAACCACCATTTTAAGCTCTCCCTGCAATGCATTGAGGGGCAACAGCGCATGTACGATTGGTCCTAGTTGGAAGCGGTTCACCTTCCTTAAAAAGCGCGAAAGAAACATGCGTGGACCAAGAAGCGCCTGTCTTCTTCGTCCCTGTGCTTCTTTCACGCTTTTTTGGCATGTGCTAAACGGGTGCTGCAACACTCTCGTGGAGTGACCTCACTATCTGAGTTTATTGTCTGACGTATCGACTGCCGAAAAAGTTATTTGAATGCTCAAGGGCGGAGTTACCAGACTGCCGCACGCTTTAAGCGCTTTCTCTCTCTCACCCTCTCTCTTTCGTTGCGCCCAAGCCAGCGCGACGAAAGCTAGCTATAAGTGGGGGGGAGGAGGGAAAAGAGGGCGAAATGCTACGTCCGTACGTCGGCGTACGCTATGACCTTGAGCTCTTCCGTTCTTTTACATCTGCTGATGCATGGCCCCCTTTCGGTGTGACCACGAGTGCGCTGATATAAAACACTGTGGCGCCACCAGGCGAAATTCAGGAGCCTCCTCTCAAGGATCACAAATAGGCAGACGCTCCTATGTTCGGTTGTTCTTGCCTCAGTCACTTCAATGTTCACGCGTTGGCAAAAAAAACGAACGTCAAGCACTTTGCATGTTTCCTGCATCAGAGAACAAACATGTGACACGATAAATCAGATTCGTTCTTGCGAGACACGACGTTCTCGTGAAAATACATGGCATCTCGCGCTTTCAAGGATAGCCCGCCGATGCATATCAGCTTCGAGAGGTTTTCAGCTGATTGATTGATAAGTAGGGTTAGGCGTCCCAAAACCGAGGTTTTTTGTAGGCACGTAGGTTAGTTAAATGTTGTTGTCTGACTTCTGTAGTTGGAACTCACCCTATTTTACGTGCGTATAACATTCTTCAGTGTTTTTGTAGTGCACGAATTTCATAACATTGTACGCGAAAAGTCGCGAGGGCTCACGACTTGCTCTTTCAAAACGTGTCCAACGCTGCGCCACTGGTTTTTGTGAGTTTGTTGATAGATGGCAGTAAACTGCAAGCGATTCGCTTGTTGACGGGTTTCAGAGCGAAATGTTCGCCGCGCCCAGATAAGCGTGGTCAGTGAAGCGATGATGGTGTTGTCGAAGTCATTCAGCGAAGAGAATTCTTCAGATTGCTTTCAGCAGTGATGTTAAAAGAAACCACCGTGACGACGAGGATTTTCCACTGGACGTACACCGAGAGTGACAGAGAGGATGGACGATCAGCTGCTAACTCATGAGCAGTGAGTATAGCACTTGACGTCCCCTCGGTCGTTCATGTTTTTCCCGCTTGTAATACACTTTGATGGTATCAGTTGTGTAACATCATTCAGCAAGGTCAAAATAAAAGTATAGTTTTCCTTGCGCATTGCACGTAGCCCTATGCATTTTATGGAGCACCACATGCCACCAACCTGCTCGAGTTCCACCAGCGAAGCGAAATGGTTAGACTGATAAAACGTGCAGTTACGACTACAATCCACGCCTCTCTGCTAACTTTTGTACCATACCGATACCTTCCAAATGGCGTTATTTGACGAATTTTTCCAATTTAGACGTTGCGAAAAGCATACGTGTGTATTCTTTCGAGATATGAGTGCAATAAAGATCATTGATTCATTCATTCATTCATTGATTCATTTTCGATATTGTTTCGATCGCACTGATGGAACCTCCAACATCCGAGTGCAGTGAATTGCGCGCTGCAGTGTTAGAGTCTGATCATGGCTGTTACACAGGTGTTACATAATGGGACGTTGAATGCTATGTCCCATTGAAGAAGAAACCTCAGGTTGCTGACAGCCCAAGTAATGACGACGGCGTAATATGCGTGCAAACCATCGCCAGGTTACACATTCGGTCCCGTGCGACCACGATGGCACGCTTCTCGCTATAGCGGCCTGCAGCAAATCCGTTTGGCAGGAGCAATTATCTCGGAGTGCCGTTCAATTCACACGTCAAATTTAGTTCACGCAGTTTTCTGTAGCACGCACAGGAATCCGCGGTAAATATGCAGCACAGGATGCTCAATTCAGCCACTGTTCGTAAGCTTAATGACATATATGACATCATTTGTCGAGACAAGAGCCAGCGAACTGACTGACAATCATACATTCGATAGCACGTGCTGCCCTCTAATGTTCGGCTCATATTTACCCTGGTCCACTGATAGGAAGTATTTGCTGACAACGTTTAAAAAGTGTCGCACGGCTCGTTTTGGTTACGCAAATGGTCACCAGGTACTTTGTTTGCAACATAAAACGAACCGTAGTGAGAGGGACACGCCTTGAATTACGCCAACGCTCTCAGTCGACTGCATTATTGCTCACCTATGAAGTATTGCGCACTAGACGTGGCGTAAAGCTAGCTCAGGGATGGGCCCCCGCCTTTCATGAAACAACGATGTGGTGTCGTTTTAACGAACACAGTTCAGCAGAAATGAAGACGGGCACAAAAACGAGGCAGAGGAGAACAGGCGATTGTCAGCGTCGTATTTGGGTTCATCTTCATTTGCGGCAATGTTTGAAATGCGAAAGCGACTGAGCCCAGCAGAAGTAGTCTGTCTTAATGCAGAGTGACGACACTGTGAAGTTACACGCGATGAGGACACGATGTTCAGCGATATGTGAAGTCACAGAAAGCCATTACATCTACTCACGCCACTCGCGCGAAGGAGGTCACGTCAGCTCTATTTTTCCACTTCATTCACCTGCCGTGTCGCTAAAGGTCACCGCGCAACAATACACTTAAGCTTTTCACCTTAATACAGTTAATGTCAATACATTGAAACCCGGCAGGACACATTTCTCGCTGCGGAATGCCAAGTTTGTCGATATAAAGGGATATAAGAGCGACTTTGTCCGAAGCAAGTACTCTCGGCTCCTGACTCAGCAGCCGTCTTGGCTGAGCAGGCGGCATCGAGCTTAATGAGAGTGGCAGAACCTCGTGATGCTGCCGGTTCCCCCCGGCCGCTGCTACATTTAGAAGAGCAGGCGAAATGCAGCGAGCGGCAAATAGAGCACCGCGACACCATGCATGCGCATCGTCTCGACAACGAAGGGGCCAACGCGGAGCGCAAGGTAGCCGCGGTCACCTGCGGCGATTCGGTTGCCAGAGCGGTGCCACAACGATATATTGAAGAACTTGGTGGCTTAGTACGTCCACGTGCTGCACATAACAAAGCCAATCCATGGTAAAACTGAATAGGGCACAGTCTGAGCTAGGCAGAGCTTAGGAAACCATCTCCTGGCACGAATGCTACAAGTTTGTCGACAAACAAGCGGCGTAAACAGCGTAACACACGGTGTGTGTTCACTGCTCGTTATGTCACCATATTGTTTTGGTGCTGTTCATTCGTTGTGTACAAACTCTGGCTACTCCAGCAGCCATCCGAAGAGCGAGCAAATAGCTCCTTTGAAATCGTCAAGCGATTTGTGGAAATTATAATAAACTCTCTCCTCCCGGTAGCCCAGTAAGTTCAAGCGAAAGGAGACCCGACGCTGTGGAAGGTTTGAGAATTTCTACTCCTGCTGCGGCACACCTACACTTTGAAGAGACAAGTTCAAATTAATGCAAAATAAGTAGCATTCCAACCAATACACAGCCAGGGTAAGAACACACACGTTCATTTTAGATGCGAAGCAGCTTATGGCTGAGTGTGCGTCGTGATCACACATACTGCGCATGCGCAACAGCTGGTCCTAGCACTGCCAAATCACGCTGACACGCCCCAGCGCGTTTGGGCCTGCGTAAATGGTTGCGTAAGAAGCTGTGATCTCTCCTTCTCACACTCTCTCAGCAATCACGTGATGGCGTCAGGGAACGAGATTCTGCAGACGCAAGATGAATCCACGTGCTCCCGCGTGGCGTGTTGCGACAAGAGTTTGGGACGAGCATCAACAGCACAAACTACTGCGAATTCATGGTGTGCTTCCATTGCACGTGACGTTCCGGAAAGGTCGCAGGCGGTGGACCTGAGGCGGCTCCAGGCGGGCACATTAACCAACTCCTACCATCTGCACCACCTGTGGCCTGCACTGCACCCGTCGCCTGGCTGCCCATAGTGCGAGCACGAACGGGCCGACATGGCGCATGTATTTCGCGAATGCGTAAGGAACAACGAGAGGCCACGATAAAGGACGACGCCAACTGAAGGACTCTCTCAAGCGGCGCGCCTTGTTGAGCGATGGGAATCCGCCCTTTTCAGCGGTGCTCCCGAACACCACGAGAAGGCCGTCCAGCGGGTCAGGGTCATCGCCGAGGACTTCGAAATATATCTCTAGCAACCTAGCCCCGGGCACAACCGTTGGACAAATAAACTTCATTCAACTTAACTCAACTTCCCTTCCAAAGGTGCCCATGAACAAAACTTTAAGTCGACCCTTGCGCTGCTTCGCATGCTACTCATGGTTCTCTCTGGTGGGAGATGGTGCAATCTTTTATTCCTCGCGGACAAATAATTCTTGGGGTTTGGCATCCCAAAACCACGATATGATTATGATAGACAACGTAGTGGAGGACTCCGGAAATTTCGACCACCTGAGGTTCTTCAACGTGTACCTAAATCTAAGGATGGGCCTCAAACGATTTCGCCTACATCAAGAATGCAGCCGCCGCAACCGGGGTTCGATCCAGCGACCTGCGGGTCAGCAGTCGAGTGTCTTAGGCACTAGATCATCATGGCGTGTCTCAGACTGCTAAAAAAAGCACCAAGATTGAACGTACAAGCGAAAGAGCAAGCAGACTGATTTCGGATGCTTCAGTCAACTTGACAGGCAAAGCGGCAATCTGATGGGCTCTCCCAAGAACGAATGCGACGTAATAAGCACCGAATATTCAGTAGTTATTAACAATAACGTCTGGTGTTTTACGTCCAGCTGTAACCACATTATGATTATGAGAGACGCCGTGGACTCGACCATCTGGTGTTCTTTAAACTTCACAGAACACGGGCCTTTACCCTTCCACTTCCATCGAAATGCGACCGCCACGATCAGGAGATTGTGCGCCATCGTAGACCTACACGTGTCAAATGCATCGTGCACGAGCTTCTCAAAACATATTGATTTATTTCAAGTTGCATCGCCGGCTCCTGTCGGAGCAATGAGGTATTGGGGGATATTGCAATCAGTGTGCATAATTTGAATTATTAAGTAGAATCGAACATAACAAAATTACTGGTAAGCCTAGTTCACCAAATGGACATTTCAATGTTCGTTTCAAGGTTCATGATCACTGATTGAACCGATTCAACACCATTCAATGTGCCTGCTTTATGGAGGGCTCACATGATGGTGCACATACGGTTTTCTCAGCCAAGAATAAGGCAGTCAATGTTTGCGCACCAGTGCGAGAACGTATAGAGGAAGGCCCCACGGTTGAAACTTCGAGTGCTCTTAAGCACACTAGTGGGTTTGTGCCACGAGTGCAATAATGTCGTGTAAAGTGTGTACATAGGTCAATCGGGAAGGAGTGTAACCATGCGCCTTAGAGAGCACGAACATGGAGCGAAGGGCAGATTTAGGGGCGAAGCTACTTAAGCCACGGGTCATGCGTCCTCTATGTATGTAGTAGTAGTAGGTAGCCACCTCTCGTTTAGTCCTTAGAACGTCCGCTGGATGGCAGTACTTGTATATGATGAATATATGATGAAAAGATGTGATTGCGGTACATGGAGTGTTCACTAGATGGATGGACGGACGGATGGGCGGAGAGACGGACATACCGACAGACAGACAGACGCGGCCAGCGTACGGACGATTCACGGTTTACCAATAAAACCTACCGAATCTTCGCACCACTCATCATCATTCATTCCGTGGATATGCTGTGATTTTTCGCCATCCGCAATTGACAATGCATTGCCGAGATTGTGGTTACAGCGCGCCAATTTTTCAGACAAAGACTATTTTCTACCACCACGACCTATTGACACGTGAAACTTTTGAGTTCCACAAAGTACAATATCTCGGTCGTAACTGCGTTAGACAGCTTTCAATCACCCTCCAGAATAAAATGAATTTTTTTTACCACTCTAGTTGTTGACAGCCCAGCGTTAAGATTGCTTGCCTTGTTTATCTGACCGAGAATAATCTTCATAAATTGCTTTTTTCCCCCTTCGTATTTTGTAAGAGCATGCAAAGTTAATAGTATTTTAGGGTTTACTATCAATGAAAAAAAAATCAGGTAGCTTCGCACTGGTGATGATAAGCCAGCAGGAAGTTCTGTGCTCGGCGGCCTTCTGCGTTACTTTCTCTTTTTGTACTTCTCCATCTTCCATGTCTTTCTCTTTATCCAATTATGCGTCTTTCCTTTCTATTTCTGTCCTTCCCTTTCTTTGTCTTTGTTTCTATGCTCTCTCACCCCCGCTTCCCTTTCCCACCCCTATACGCTATACACTGCGGGCGAGCCTGGATAGCCGAGCAGTTCAGACGCTCGGCTTGAGATTGTGTGTGTCTCTTGTAGGATAAGGCGGCCATCAAGAGTCGACATGCCACATCTGACAGTAAGCTCAAGAGCAACTGTTAATTCCTACCTCAGTTCATCGTTGGAGAAATCTTATACGCATAAGAACGGGCATATAGCTCTTGTAATCAAGCGAATCACCTGCCCAACTCAAGTTGCCTTGACATTCTGTTCGTTGGACTAGGTGGCACATTGTCAAACTGCTTAAAGGGGGCAAATGCTACCAACACCCGAGAAAAAAGGCAAACGAAGATTGTGGCCATGTCGTATGAGCATACTGTTTTGCGCAATCTCAATGTTTGTCGCAATGATTGGGTTGACGTCATGCTCACAGCCCCTCACAAACTGGGTTGACGTCATGCTCACAGCCCCTCACAAACTGACCTTGCTCTGATCCAGAGTTAATAATCGTGGAAAAGAGAAAATTAACACGAAAAAATGAACAAAAAAAGCATGTCATGCAATTTGTCCCGTGCACTTTTGAGGTGGCAACGGAATTGCGTTGAGCTGCGAAAAACTGTGCATTAGCCAAATGCGCCGATGTCTGAATGACAAACTCAAAGCATGCATCGGCATCGGTGGTTCTTTCAGGTGGCATGTTACCGCACTGCAAATAATTCCGCAGTTTACCCGTAAAAATGTAATCTGCAAGTCCGAACACGCTGGCCAGAATGATCACAGAGGGTGGACACATTATAGCACACTCAATCCAATGCAAAAGTGTTCCACGCGGGTATGCGTTGACAGATAAAGAAATAGTTTTTCGAAATAGTTCAAACGGTGGCAAGATATCGCTTGGGATAAGTAACCTTCTTGTTGGCAAAGTTATTCTTGTGATAAGGTAGCTGGACATGCGCGATTCTTGCTCGTGTGACAAAAAAAAATCTCAAATAAAGATCACTTGTGAGTGCCTGCCCCGCCGTCATCTTTGCTTCCATATTTGCATTTTCTTTTTCGCTTACACAATTTACAGCATGCTGCACCAAGCAGCTGACCCACTATTTCAAGCGTCAATGTAATGTCACAAACTTTTAAATCTTTGTTGCCTACTTTGGCCACATAGGCTTGTGAAACTCGCTATTTGAAGTGTATGTGTGCGTTTAACACAACTTGAACACATTTGTCTTTTTTTTTCGAAAACCCGTTACGTATAGGCCTCGGAAGCGGCTGTCAATATCTATGACGTCATGGCAAGCTGTTGCGGAAACTGCAAGGCGGTGTCGGCACCTGATTCTTTTTGTTTTTTTTTTTGTTTCGCGATTTCTTACTCAGAAAGCATCTTATAGCAGTCAGGGCGGTGATATTGACATTGTGAAACTGCGGTTAACTAATACTAGTAAGCTTACTAGTAAGCTACACTTCTCTCTCTAATGTCCCTCGAAAAGTGGGATTCGCATATGACCCACGTGGCATAAAGCCTATGCGAGACGGCTTGATTAGTTACGAACCGTAATCGTTGTTACGCCACCGGAGTTACTCGAGAGCTCATCGAAGGCGGAAAGGAGCGTTGGTTGCCACCGTCACTCTTTATATGAAGCCCCTTGTCGTTGTTCAAGTGGCGATAAGCGGTTGAGCAAACAGCGCAGATAGAAGGTTATCATCTCACTTTCGCTCTACGACTCGAGCGACGCCGCAATGATACGACGGAAGGGAATCAAAGCTGCTTTGACGTCCACGCGGAACTCTCTGGACGGCCGTTTATTTTTCGGGCCTTTTACAGTTCACCCGTAATCTACTCGAACACAGGGGTCGCCGCACGGCCGCCTTTTTTGTATACAGCCACTCGTTTCAGCAGAGAGCAGCGTCAAAGCGGGAAGTCGCGCCGTCGACATTCACCGATTCATATTCTTTTTTTTTTGCCGCATTTATGATTCATCACAGTGAGTAAAAAAAAAGTATGCCTCCGCGTAGTTGTTCCCTAACAGCTAATGATTAAGGAAGCGACATGCAACATGCAAGCAAATCTAAACGAGGCAGAAGTTCAGCGGGAGCGATGAAAAATCCTGGAAACACTGTGTGTCACTGGGTCAACGTTTCGACACGCAGACTCGTAATTTTTGAGGCTGCAACTTCGGATATCCGCCAGTTGCAGAACTGAAGAAGACAAATGTGCAAGGAGGCAAGCTGCGGGGATGCACGATAAAAAAATGCGTTGATTAAAGTGGGCGTGGGAAAATGGCCACAATAAAAAAAAAAGTTGAGTAAGCAGTGGTGAAGCACAGCTGCAGTCAAAATAAAACTATACGAACTGCAAGAACTACATTTACTGAAACGGGGTGTTGAACCAGCAGGAGTTGACTCGGCGAACGAAAGCTTTATTGAGCGCAAGGGCTAACTGAACGCAAGCCTGCGATCACAGCAAGTCTTCCTCCTTTTCTATATTCCCGCAGGGCGCGGGTTCGAATCCCGGCTGCGGCGGCTGCATTTCCGATGGAGGCGGAAATGTTGTAGGCCCGTGTACTCAGAAGTACAACAGACAAAATAGAACTGGCAGAGCTTTCGAAGTTGATTAATAGACGTAAGGTATGCGATGTAAGAAGGTATAACATGGAGAGAATTGAACACGCTCTGAAAAACGGAAGAAGTGTCAAAGCATTGAAGAGGAAACTTGGGATAGGCAAAAGTCGGATGTATGCACTAAGGGACAAAGAAGGCAAAATAACTACCAATATGGATAGGATAGTTAAAATAGCGGAGGAGTTTTACAGAGATCTGTACAGTAGCCGAGACAACCACGACCTTAATACTATAAGAACTAGCAGTAACCCAGATTACACCCCACCAGTAATGATAGAAGAAGTCAGAAAAGCTTTGGAGAGCATGCAAAGGGGCAAAGCTCCTGGTGAGGATCAGGTAACATCAGATTTGCTGAAAGATGGAGGACAGATTGTGTTAGAAAAACTAGCCACCCTGTTTACGAGGTGTCTCCTGACGGGAAGAGTACCAGAGTCTTGGAAGAACGCTAACATCATCTTAATACATAAGAAAGGAGATGACAAGGACTTGAAGAATTACAGGCCGATCAGCTTGCTCTCTGTAGTATACAAGCTATTTACAAAGGTAATTGCTAACAGAGTAAAGAAAACATTAGAATTCAATCAACCAAAGGAACAAGCAGGATTTCGAACAGGCTACTCAACAATCGACCACATTCATACTATCAATCAGGTAATAGAGAAATGCTCAGAGTATAACCAACCACTATACATAGCCTTCATAGATTACGAGAAGGCGTTTGATTCAGTAGAAATATCAGCCGTCATGCAAACACTGCGGAATCAGGGCGTAGATGAAGTATATATAAACATTCTGGAAGAAATCTACAGGGGATCAACTGCTACCATAGTGCTTCATAAAGAAAGCAACAGAATACCAATCAAGAAGGGTGTAAGGCAGGGGGACACAATTTCCCCAATGCTATTTACCGCGTGCTTACAGGAGGTTTTCAGAAGCCTAGAATGGGAACAGTTAGGGATAAGAGTCAATGGAGAATACCTTAGTAACCTGCGCTTCGCCGATGACATTGCATTGCTGAGTAACTCGGGGGACGAATTGCAACTAATGATTACGGAGTTAGACAAGGAGAGCAGAAAGGTGGGTCTTAAAATAAATCTGCAGAAAACGAAAGTAATGTACAACAACCTCGGCAAGGAGCAGCGCTTCGAGATAGGTAATAGTGCACTTGAAGTTGTAAAAGACTATGTCTACTTAGGGCAGGTAATAACCGCAGAGCCGAACCACGAGATTGAAGTAACTAGAAGAATAAGAATGGGGTGGAGCACATTCGGCAAGCACTCTCAAATTATGACAGGTAGACTGCCACTATCCCTCAAGAGGAAGGTATATAACAGCTGTATCTTGCCGGTACTTAGCTACGGAGCAGAAACCTGGAGACTTACAAAGAGGGTTCAGCTTAAATTGAGGACGACGCAGCGAGCAATGGAAAGAAAAATGGTAGGTGTAACCTTAAGAGACAAGAAGAGAGCAGAGTGGATTAGGGAACAAACGGGGGTTAAGGATATCATAGCTGAAATCAAGAAGAAGAAATGGACATGGGCAGGGCATGTAGCGCGAAGAAAGGATAACCGCTGGTCATTAAGGGTAACTGACTGGATTCCCAGAGAAGGGAAGCGGGTTAGAGGGAGACAGAAGGTTAGGTGGGCAGACGAGATTAAGAAGTTTGCGGGTATAAATTGGCAGCAGCAAGCACAGGACCGGGTAAACTGGCGGAACATGGGAGAGGCCTTTGTCCTGCAGTGGACGTAGTCAGGCTGATGATGATGATGTACTCAGATTTGGGTGCACGTTAAAGAACCCCAGGTGGTCAAAATTTCCGGAGCCCTCCACTACGGCGTCTCTCATAATCATATAGTGGTTTTGGGACGTTAAACCCCACATATCAATCGATCAATCCTTTTCTATATTCGAGCTTCATGCCCACTGCCCTCGTTACAATCACCCCCGGGCGATGAGGGAGCCATCCTGGCGACCTAAGGACAGGTGTACACAGAAGGGTCATCTGGTCCTCACCCTGGAGCTTCGTAGCCTCACACTCCATGCCCACTGCCCTCGTTACATTAGAAAAATAACGATATCCGTGAAACAGCGCAATTTCGAGATCACTCAAAATGAATAATAAAATAATACACCGAGAGAGTTGAGAAATGTATATATTTTTTTCTAAATTACACAAGTGGCCGACGCGTGGATAAAACAAGCCGTCAAGAAGAAAAACTCTCAGCTAGGCGAATTACTGGTCACAGGCACGGCTTACGTCGTCATCGCCGTCGTAGCTTTCGCCGCTGGCTTTGAGGTAGGTTGGAAAAAGAGCTCAGCGCTTAAACAGGCTTCATGTGACACGCTGACAAAACTGCGCAGATAGCAGACGAGGCAATCACTCCATATGATGCCGCCACAACCACCACGCTGCTTGTGGTCACTGCTCTGCCGAAAGGGCTCGGAGCAGCGCTCGACGAGAAGAACGCAATGCCACTCACGAGAGCGCTGCGAAGCGACCAGTCCAAGAAGGGACGGAATGTAAAATCGAAAACCCGTCTCCATATGCACGGGCATTACAGCAGCGAGACACACGCGAATTCCGTGCAGCGCTGGGTTTAAGTCGCACGCTGATGTGAACGTCGGTTGCTTCGTAAACAGTGATGCGCCCAACGCTATAGTATAGCATGTGAAATGAACCTTAACGTTGCTTCTGCTCAACCTACGGAAGAAACTACGCTAGCTACGAGACAGGCAAAACGGCGCCGGTGCCAGGTTACGAAGCGCCACAGAGCTTCCCATTGCATTTTCACGCGGCTTCAGTGGAGTTCAGTCTGTTCTTCCTCATTCACTTCCGCAAGGCGCGCTAATAAAGAAAGGCTGGTTCACCAGATATAACCACCCTGTTTGCGTGGGTAAACAAAAGAGGTCCTCCGCAGAGAGGAGGCGAGCGCTGCACGCGCCACCGATGCCGGAGACGCCACCTGGCATTCGAACGGAAAATCGTGGTGGCCAGCGAGCCACGCTGATCATCGAAGAACTGAAAAAAAAAAGCGCCTGCTCGACAGTGAAGTGAAATCATCGGAACGACCCGCACCTCAGCTTTTGCACTAACTAGCAAGGGCAGAAACAGGAATGCTACCGCAGGGGAGGAAGTGCGTTCATGTGCGGCGACGTTTTATCGCCGTCGTTCCGAGCTCCTTGTTTGCCGAGTGGAGCGGCGGCGGCAGAGCAATCGCAGATAAGCAGAGACGGCGCCGACCGCCGCGTCCGAGAAGTCAGGGAGGCGAAACGTCGTGTGTTTCCGGAGGAGCGAAGGTGCTTCTTGAACGGCCCACCCGGAGCGTGAGACGTGCCCTGAAATGCCCACCGATGGGCGGGAACAAAGCATATGCCTTAAACCAACTCATTGCCGTTATCACCTCTCCGATGTAGGAATAGAGGAACTTTTTCGCAGTGTGCTTCACAACACTGATTACTATTTTCCGATGCTCACGCTGCGCTGTCTAACATTTAGTGAACCGAACGAGTTGCCGAAGAGCTCGAATCGCCGTTAAATTTAGTATATTATCACGCACTAATTGCATTGACGAACAACTTGAATTGATGCACAATACTTGTAAATATATGTTCTATGATATATTTTAGCTAACGTCGTACAAGCCATATGTGCCGCTATTTTTGCTGCAACGGCCCGAGGTTAAGCAGTATGCTGAAATAAATAGGAGGCTTGCGAGCAACGACACATATGATGACGTCACTTCACTCCTTCGCATATTCGAGTAACGAAGGCTGCGGCAAAATACAGTGACTTTTCTGACAAAACTGACCATACACAGTGGCAATGCACAGTGATTCTTTGACAAAAGCGCTTAACAGTAAGAAAAGACTCAATAACCAGCTGCCTCCCATTACAGTCCCTGGTTGCTATCAGGGCTCCTCCCTATGTGAAGGGCCCCGCCGCGGTGGTCTAGTGGCTAAGGTACTCGGCTGCTGACCCGCAGGTCGAGCGATCGAATCCCGGCTGCGGTGGCTGCATTTCTGATGGAGGCGGAAATGTTGTAGGGCCGTGTGCTCAGATTTGGGTGCACGTTAAAGAGCCCCAGGTGGTCAAAAATTTCCGGAGCCCTCCACTACGGCGTCTCTCATAATCATATGGTGGTTTCGGGACGCTAGACCCCACATATCAATCAATCAATCAATCAATCTCTATGTGAAAGAAGTAATTTGTGCAGTGAACGAAAAACAGACATGCGCAGCACCGATTCAGCACGGCTTAAAAAACGATTGCTACACTCATCTGTCCAGTGCTGAGAAATGGGATGTCAACGGCACCACAGTCCGTAAAACGGGATGAACTGCGTGCGTGTGAGTGTGCCGGATCATCATTAAATGGGCCCGTTGTGCGCCATTAAAGCTGAATTAAGAGGTATTGAGTACCCAATATCTTTACCTACTGAACTTGCATTTTCTTAGGTCTCCGCATTGTCACTGCTTTAATATATTAGTGGGTTTACAGGCATAGCTTATGCTCGAAAACCCCGACTCGGCAGACAGAGCTTCTGATTAGACCTTACTCGCATTTCCACAAACCTCGCAGCGTTGTACCAGCGTTCGATCGACCCACGCGCACTGCATTGAACCACAGCCCTTCAGTTCATGCGCAAGCAATACAGCTTTTAATCGGACGCCATTCCACTTTTGGACATCGGACGAGCGCATGTCGTCACAGGACCATCCTGGCAATCGAAGCTATAGAGCTGGCTATAGAAAGTTGCGTTATCTGGTCAGTACAATAGTGGCGTACCAACTCTTTCGCGAGGGGAAGAGGCGGGACAAACCTACCTCGCTCGTAAGCTAGGCTATATATATATATATATATATATATATATATATATATATATATATATATATATATATATATATATATATATATATATATATATATATATATATATATATATATATATATATATATATATATATATACCTGGCCTGACTTTTGATTATGCCTTCATAATGCTAAAAACCCCCGTATTTTAGCTTCTCTGTGGGTCAAGCTGCGGGTATAAGCTTAAAATTTGAGCTTCCCACTCTACTAGAGTCCACTGCTTTATTCGTCGCCACTTTGCAAACTGCTGCCATCACTTCTCATGAGCAAAGCAGATCAGATTTATCAGACTAAAGCGGAAACCTTTTTTTTTTTTTGCGCTTCCAGTACGGCAAAACTAAACCATCTAAAAATATTCGTCAAAATCATTGGCTCACCGCAGCTTCGACAGAGCAGCTGTGATGCCATTCACTTTCGATGAAAGAAAATGATTTTAATGAAGCAGAAAATACTCTGACTGGTCCATAAAACGATTGCTCGTTCCCATTCATAACAAAGCATGCTACAGTACACGACACGTTTGTGCCTTGTACTGTAGCCTGCTTTGCAGTGCTGCAGTACAAGGCGCGAAAGCGTCGCATAGGCGGCCCGTACCGCAACGAGCCTTCAAGAAAAATCGTAAAAACAGAAATGGTCGAAACTTTTCACTATATTAAAACACGCCCTGGTAACCTTTTAATTTTGTCGTAACGATATATTTGGGTGATTACTGAGGTGAAAAAAAAGAAACTTCACCTAAGTTGTTGGTTGCCCCCGGGTGCAGCCACCACTGACTATTATCGAAGGGGGGGGGGGGGGGGGCTCGGCCTTTACTTTTCTCATTGGAAGGCTCACACCCTTTGCCCCACCCCCCGGCTGATACGCCTATGCTGGTCAGTATTTCTTACGAAAGACGGTGGGCATGCGAACACAGACACAGGATAGCACCACCTGCGCATCGGGCACGCAGGTTGCAACCCAGCATGCGGAGTTGAATTACTGAATTACGTGCATACCTTATTTTTCAGTCGATGAACCAGTCGAGTCCAAGAACCAACTGGCGCAACTTTCGTTTCTGGTCTGTGCTCGTGTGCTTCATCGCCAAGATGCTTGCGTACGCGCACAACCAATTAGTCCAAACCAAAGCTTTGCTACATGACTGGCCCCACTCATCATCATCATCATCATCATCATCAGCCTGACTACGTCCACTGCAGGACAAAGGCCTCTCCCATGTTCCGCCAGTTAACCCGGTCCTGTGCTTGCTGCTGCCAATTTATACCCGCAAACTTCTTAATCTCAACTGCCCACCTAACCTTCTGTCTCCCCCTAACCCGCTTCCCTTCTCTGGGAATCCAGTTAGTTACCCTTAATGACCAGCGGTTATCCTGTCTACGCGCTACATGCCCTGCCCATGTCCATTTCTTCTTTTTGATTTCAGCTATGATATCCTTAACCCCCGTTTGTTCCCTAATCCACTCTGCTCTCTTCTTGTCTCTTAAAGTTACACCTACCATTTTTGATTGGCCCCACTACAGTGGTGCGAATCGTGTCCGACTACTTACGTTTATTTTCCGATTTCTAAAGTGCACCACCGCGTAATATTTCTCAAGCATTTCCCTTTCACTCTGGCATAGAAAGTGTCACTTGATGTGACTCTGTTACCAAGCTTGCTGTGGTTAGCGAAGCTGCATCGTCCCCTGCCTTTCGTCCATTGTTCCGCGAGGACAGCAGATCGAGGCGGCTTACTTGATGCGACGCTCTGCCGCGAACGAAACGTGAGCTTTTTTTGAACTGCGTGACAGCGGCGCGTAGTTCCCCTCGGTACGCGCAAAAGCACAAAAAAAAAAAAAAAAGACCGAACGGCCCCGCTTTGCGATCGCCCCGCACGTCGCCGTATGCGTGGTCGATACGAGTGCTGACGAGATGCCCCTGCGATCCCCGAATAGCGGCGCTCAATTCACCAGAAAGCCGCGTAGGTGGCGCACGCAACGACAGCTGCCGCCCAGGCGGGGCCGCCGTGAGCGGCCTCGGGCCGCCGTGAAATCAAAACACGGAAGAGGCGATTCCTCGCGTCACATCGACGAGGAGCGCTGCTGCGAGCGCCACGACTCGGACGCCACGCTGCGGCTTCCTCAACAAACGCCCAGAAGGCGAGAAGCGCTCGTGGGACAATGTGAAATACGCGACAATACTCACGACTTTATCAAAGACAGGGTTTCATTCCGTTGTGTAACTCGTCTGGTGCATGTATTTCGATGTATACTGCGTGGACATTGAAAACCGTAAGCTTGCGGCAGTTCTCACAAATGCTTGTATGTGGTGTTCCTCTTGGCTCTATCATGTGTGCATCGAAAGGGGGGCGCGAACATGCGGCGCTCTCGGTGGTGCCCTTTATGCGGTTAGCGCTGCAGCCTTATTCCATGGCTGCAGCCGGCAAACGCACTCAATCGTTCTCGCAAGTTCTGGACTAGGCATAATAGACCGTTCTGTTTTATACCAGAATGTCGATTAGCTATTCTCCTAAAATAGTTTCATGGTTTGTTGTCCGCGACTTTTCTGATATTCTTATTGTGTCCCCGTAATGGCGTTTCGAAAATACGCGGAGCCTCGATACTCTGGTGCTGTCTAAAATAGGTATTTGGTTACGTAACCATCTGCGAAGCGCATAGATTATTTTATTTGTGCATAGAACTCTTACGACCACAGATTGTCGGTCGGTAGAGGGTAATTGTGGTCTTAGCGACGAGCATCTAAGTACGTTATGCGCGACGTATATACTTGGAAAGGTGATCTTAAATGAAAAGAAGAGAAAAGTGAGCCCCATAACTGTCTCTCAGGGGGAGGACACCTCAACAGTAGCTTACTAGGGATGGGGGTTGAAAAGGGATTAAAATGATAGGATTAAAACGTGGAGACATATAGAGAGAGGAACAAGAGAGCGAGGAGCAGGGACAGCGAACGACGGAAGTAAGGAGAAGACGGGAAAGATGGACACGGTTGCAGGAGTCCGAGGATGGGGCACCACTGGCGAGAGCTCGTTTAGCATTAGGAGATGGCGTAGGGCTAATCCAATCGGCCAGAGCTACGCTGTCATCGTCGTCTGGGAGCGCAGCGTCAGGAGGTGGCGTAGGAACAACCCAGTCGGCCAGAGCTGCACTGTCGTCGGAGATCGCGAGGGCACAACCGGTCGGCACAGAATCCAGCGAGCGAGTGCGACATATATACTTCTATAGATTGTGTATTGTATGTTTATAGAGTTTCCACTATCTGCCCATTACAACTCACCGGTTACGCTAAAGGTGATATCGCCACACAGCTTATGGTAAGCCTCCTGTGTTTTATAGTTCTGCAGGTACATATAAACAGGTTATACTACAGCCTGTACGCCGATATCACTATAACTATGGCTTTTCAACTATTCTACTGATTGGTCCCACTATTCGCCGCAACAAATGACATCACCGTTTCGGAAGCCAGTGGAGGCAACGGATGACACTCTCTAAACAACAATACACGTGCTCTAGGATTTTTTTCAAAATGTTCTAGCAGAAGTTCTTGCAACTTATTAGCAGCAAATGTGAATCCAGCATTTGCCCACATTTTACCGCAAAAACGCAGCCTTTCCGTTTGGCGCTGATTTTAGATGGAGTGCCTTCATCTTGCTGCTAACTTCAGGGCTAGATAAAGTATGAAATAAGAGATTGCGCTTCCGCGCTGAAGTAATGTATCCCTCTGAGTACTAGCGTTGCAATCGGTCATAAAATATGTACACATGTTGAGGCATTCCAAGAAACCACAACACCAATGAACACGTTGAGCAGCATTGGTGCGTAAGCAGTAAACGCGTCTTAAACTGACCGGGGACGTGAAGGAATCGCCACCTTTTCTGTGCTGTAAGCTAACATTTTATGCTGCCCATGGTAAGACGGTGGATATCTTGGCTTTCCAGACGTAATTTCCTCTCGAGAATTTCCTTAAACCTCGTTGCTTTAATTGCTAAGTTAGGGTTTTTCCCTTTCGAGATAAAAAAAAAAACGGCGTAGTTTTTCATATCTTCCACTTTGGCGACGGCGAACATGCTGGGGCCGCCACTGTTTACGGGCGAATCCACTTAGACAGAGGCTTCGCAGTCTGCAGCAGCGACCCGCTTTGTGCCGCGCATGATGGATAATCACGCCGCTAAGTGGATTACCTTTCTATCCCCGTTTCGAACTGGTCTCGGCATCGTTCGCGTCTTCACCGAAAAGAAACAACGCTGAGGACGTCCATGCGGGCTTTCTTGCCCCTTTCGCCGCTTATTATTCGCTCGAGAAATATTTGAATCCCCCGGCTGTAGAAATCACCAAATGAAAGTGAACTGTCCATGCCGAAGAAGATGAAGAACAACGCGATCGAACAAAGAGGAGCAGGTATTAAAAACAAGGAATTGGGGCAGCTTCGCACAAGTAGTTATTATGGTTAGAGAAAGTAATGAGACGCCTAATTTCTGCAGCCCTCAAGAGAGCACGGCGCAGCGTCAATCCTCAACAAAGTGCGGAGCTCCTTGGCTGCCCTTTGGTTCTTCCTTTCCTCTTGTCCCTTTCTTCTTTGCTACACCTTGTGTATCACTTCTATTTTTTTCGCTTCTTTTTTCTCTTTTGCTCTTTCTATGTAACTTTCTCAGTTCTGCCTTCGATTTTATTTCTATTTCTCCCTCCCTCTCCTTCTATTTCTATTTCTTTCTTTTTTGCTATGCTTCACTGCCTTCTCTCCCCCTCGTTCCCTTTCCTTCACTACACTATACTATACAAGGCCAGGGTATACGGTCTGCTACTATGCCTGTAAATAAAAGAAACAAACAAAAAATCCCGAGTGGTTGTGATACTCGCCTGCGGATAATCGCCTTCTGCTTCGCTCCTTAAACACCTGCGCCGGACTAATCGGCGCAGATGTTTAAGGAGCGAAGCAGAAGATCAAGACCACGAAGGCCGAGAACGGGTTTATCACTATGATAGTTTTCTGTCGACCGAGTAACGTTGTACTGAAAGCTTAAGAAATACATTGCAAAATGGATCCGATTAGCTTGATCAGTGAGTAGGATATGTAACAGATGGTCAGTCGGGCACCCGGAATGGACGCCAAGAATAAAGCAGAGCGACGAAATAAAGAAATGTGGAGGTGTAAAATGTGATCAGTTAGCCAAGCCACGGGTGGTATAAAAATCGTTGGGAGAGGCCTGCTTCGCGCATTGGATTTAGAACAGGCATGACGATGACGGTGGTGATGAACGAAGAAAAAAAAAGAGAAGAATAAACATCGATCGGTGCGGGAAAGGCCCTCTTGTCATGAACAGCGACCTCATGTAGCCACTACGTGCACTCTAATAATATTCATTTATCCGAGTTCCTCGCAGGTACCAGAAGGACAGCGTGATGGGTGTGATATAAATAAAAACCATTGCGGAGCAACGTACGGGTTATATAGATACATAAATATCAACACAACATGAATGAAATAATAAACAAGGAACGTGAAACAAAAAATAACAAAGCAAAGCGATATAAACAATGGCTTGCTTATCTGAACACAGTATAGGAATGAACTTAGCGCAATTGGCTACACGGGTGGAAAAGAAGATAACTACTGAACGAAAACAAGTCCCGTAATACCAAATTTCGTATAAGTGAAGCTAGCTAAACGACCGCCAGCGCATCATGAGTATGACATATAGTCATGTTGTTACATGACACGCATCTCATGAATATCGTGTTTGCACCAGTCACATACCTTCGTGATCCATTAACGTACCGTAATCCCAAATTTGGTATATGTGACGCTAGCGAAACGCCCGCGAGCACATCATAAGCTTTGCATGCAGTCATGTTGTTACATGACACGCATGTCATGATTTGCATGTTAGGGTCTGTCGCTTGTGTTGGCCATGCAATCATGTCATACCATACCACATTTACAACATGCTGTGTGAACAAAACCACCGCAACAGCTGCAGGACCATGATATGCAATTCATGACATTCATGACATCCATATCATAATTTTCATGTTATGACTAGTTAAATAGGTTCTTCATACAGTCATGTTATGCCATACCAAGTTTGGTACCCATGCTGTTGGTATCCAGATAGATAGATAGATAGATAGATAGATAGATAGATAGATAGATAGATAGATAGATAGATAGATAGATAGATAGATAGATAGATAGATAGATAGATAGATAGACAGACAGACAGACAGACAGACAGACAGACAGACAGACAGATAGACAGATAGATAGATAGATAGATAGATAGATAGATAGATAGATAGATAGATAGATAGATAGACAGACAGACAGACAGACAGACAGACAGACAGACAGACAGACAGACAGACAGACAGACAGACAGACAGACAGACAGACAGATAGATAGACAGATAGATAGACAGATAGATAGACAGACAGACAGACAGACAGACAGACAGACAGACAGACAGACAGACAGACAGATAGACAGATAGATAGATAGATAGATAGATAGATAGATAGATAGATAGATAGATAGACAGACAGACAGACAGACAGACAGACAGACAGACAGACAGACAGACAGACAGACAGACAGACAGACAGACAGATAGATAGATAGATAGATAGATAGATAGATAGATAGATAGATAGATAGATAGATAGATAGATAGATAGATAGATAGATAGATAGATAGATAGATAGATAGATAGATAGATAGATAGATAGATAGATAGATAGATAGATAGATAGATAGATAGATAGATAGATAGATAGATAGATAGATAGATAGATAGATAGATACGCGCAAAGTCGCCGAAGTTTGCTGAGAAATGCTTCGAATTAAAAAAAAACGACGTGGTCATACTCTTTTAAAAAAAAGAAGTCGTCAAGCGCAAGCCAACCGCAGTAAGTGGTTCAATCGCGGCTTTCTCGGCATATAGGCGGCAACACTCTGCATCCAATATGGCGCTTATTAACATTATCACTGCGTTAGAGGAGGAACGCACACCTTTGGATACGAGAGTGCAGTTCTTCGGTCGCAAGTTCCTGCGATTTGTTTCTCGTGCGACTACGGAAGCGATGACTTGTATGAAGCAATCTTCGGTACGCGACTGCAAATACATTAGGAATAAAAATTATTGTTGGTATTTGATTTGCATACGCAGACATCCAAGGCCACAGAGAAAGGAGGGAGAGAAAAAGCTGACCACTGCCACCGGGAGGGGCACATACGCCTGCTTACTCTTTCGGGATGACGAAAGAGAATTAAGATAGGAGGACAGCTAGGGAAGTGAAGAAAAAAAAATGTCGAAAGACGCAGACAAGCATAGGTAAAACACAAAAAAAGAAGTGTCTATCAGCGGGTGGCCAGGCCTGTTTGGTCCAGGAAAGCCAGTACAGCTCGATGGGACTAGTCGCGTCTAAAAACACTACCTCTCGGAAAGACGTAATCCTCTATGATCACGAACGACGTTGAATCTTCAATCAAAGCCCGCTGCGTAACAAATGTGGGACCACGTACTATAATATGATCAAGTGTTTCGCAGGAGCCACACGCTGCGCACAATGGATTTTCGACCCGCCCTTGATGGCCTAACCGTTCGCGCTAAAGCACAGAGTCGACTCTTATAGTTTGTGTAACAGTACTCTGGAACGACGAGGCAAGCCACGACGACGAACAATCCGCTCGCGACACGCTGGTCTAAGTGCGCGCAATCGCGAATACGGCAGAAATTACGGTCTCGTTGTTTGTCGCACATTGCAACACTTGGCAAGTTCTCAGGACAATATTAAAGTGGGAGTTCATTAGAATGAGCGAAGTTGCGACTTGTGAAGAGCTCACCTATATCAGAGAAGTTCTCAGAGACACGCTTTATCATATTTTTTCTTGCATTGCATTCGGCCGCGTAGCTTGTTCGGCTGACCAAAAGCACAAAGTGCACGGAGCAAGTACACGAAAAAAAAAAAGCTTCTCTTGGCCACTGCCGTTTGAGTTATTTCTGATTACCAGCAATGTGATTTCATTACGCTTTCATAGAGACAAAAAGAAGAAGAAAAAAGACACTAGGACATACAAGAAGCCGGCACACAGTGAATGAAAGCAGCCGTCCATTTTACGAAGTAACACTGAACTCACCATTGCGCGTTTTCACTGCTTGAGAAGTGGAAGAAATAACGTGCACGTTAGCGGGCAGGCCCGAGAGTAACAAATAAATCCGAACAAAAAGCGCGGAACAGCAAGCACTGAAGCGTGAGTGCCACGGAGGTGCTTAGCAGATGCTTAAGACGTTGACTAATGCAATGGGCGCTATGAAACGGGATCACTTATTACAGTTAATTGGCGGAACACTTTTCTAAGCAGTTTGAACATCGGCCGTAACGAGTTGGATGGACCAGGCAAGAGGGAAAGAAGTCATGTTAACGAAAAGCATTTACCTGCAGGGCACCGCTTAATTGCGGGACTACCACAATGCCATTGCAGCCGTCTCCTTTCTCGCTATGTCCCCTCGTATACTCTCATTTGCGATTCGCAATCTATTGCATTCGCAGTCATTGCAGAATAATACGGCTCTTTCGTCATCCACTCACGCCGAGTGCTTCCGGCCGCCTTCTATTTCCGTTGTGCGCTCAGCATCTGTGCGCCACCTGCCAGCGCGAGGCACGCTTGAACCAGCGGTGCCCTTCCCGTGTTGCCGGTGAACATTTCCGCGAGGGGGCGGCGTGCAGTACGGCCTACGAGGTGAACCCCGCTACTGCGGCCGATATGGCGTTGGGCTACTCAGTAGTAGGTAGCCAAAAGGTTCATGTGCACATCGAAAATTTCAGGTGGTCGAAATTAGGTCGTTGTGGCTGATTACAGCGGATCCGTTCTATACCCGGTGCAACACACACACACACACACACACACACACACACACACACACACACACACACACACACACGCGCGCGTTTTACATACATGCATAAACACATGTTTATATACATACATGCATACATACGTACGTACGTACGTACGTACATACATACATACATACATACATACATACATACATACATACATACATACATACATACATACATACATACATACATACATACATACATACATACATACATACATACATACATACATACATACATACATACATACATACATACATACATACATACATACATACATACATACATACATACATACATACATACATACATACATACATACATACATACATACGCTTTAGTTTAAGGGTGAAGCTCCTCATAGTCTAACCTTGTCCTGCGTCAGGTGTAACCGGCAGTATCAGGCAGACAGACAGGCAGACAAACAGACTGACAGACGGGCGCATAGATGGATGGACGAACGGACGCACTTATGGGCGGGTGCACGAACGGATGGACAAGCAGACAGACAAACGGACGGATGGACAGACGGATGGACATTATCATCATTCACTCCGTGGATATGCTGTGATTTCTTTATTTCGACAGCACTCAAACATTGGAAATCGGTTTGCTTTCTGCATCCGACCATTTCTTTACGCTCTCGACTAACGTTTTCATCATCGCCGATTATAACCACACTTTCTTTATTCGTCATGTCATGTCGGCGTCTTCAGTTTTTGCCATTTTCACACCATATGACGCCAGAAGAATTTACCGCAACGGTCCTCAGCCGACGAAGGCATCACACGGCTAAGGTCAACGACTTTTGATACACGCTGAGGCACTGTAAACCAATTCCAAGGGCATGCATGTCGGAAGTCAGTAGGAAGCAGGCCCTCGTTTGCACACCGCTAGACGTTACTACGGGTGTTTGCAATCGAAAACCACACATGTCCACAAATGATAGCGCACGTGATTCTGAAATGCTTTTTTTTTTCACGTTTTGTATTCTTTCGGCGAAATCTTGTCACATATCGGCGGAGCATTGTCGTAATTGTGTAAGGTGTCTTAAAAGGAAGCCATTAGTTGAAAAGGGCACCTGCACATTCCTGTTTTTTTTTTTTTTGTTGTTACGTGTTCGCGCTCTTATTACCACGAACTATAACTGTGCTCTTTCAAGGATTTTAGTGACATCTCGAAGTCCTCTCAAGTATACTGGTCATCAGAATGATTTAGTTGAACTGTCGCGTCACATTCTCTCGTTGTGCTGTTATGTAGGTGATGTTGTTTTGGGTAATCTTTTTTTAATGACAGTGTTTTAGTCCAGCATGCGTAAACGTTTAGTAGCACTGACAGTTGGACGAGTTTATGTGGGTTTTAATTAATAACTGCGCAAAAAAAAAACACGGCACACAAAACGATGATAACACAAGGACGGGTGCCGGACTCGCGAGTAATTTTTTATTTACGTTGACCCACGAATATATAGAGGCACGTGGTCACAAAAACCAGGTGATACAACACGCAAGGTTTTGTCATGCTTTCCTATTGAAATAATATATTTATTTTTCTTACACGGCGAAAGCCACTTCATGCTTAAGGGCGGGTCTCTATAGCAGACATGCCGTCATAGGATTAAGCAAAGCGTCTCCAGACAGGCAGGTCGGTTGGTGTACGCTGGCTTCCCGGAACATGTAGTAATCAGAGTGTGTGAGAAGTTCATTAAACCACTAAAGTGTGAAGGAAGTGGATATAGAAAAAAACAAAAGCCTGGAATTTAACAAGAAGATAGCTGTAGCACCGTATATGCATAAGATGACACAAACATTGAAAAACGTGGCGGGTCGATTTAGTGTGAGAGTAGTTTTTCAATACCAAGAAAAGTTGTCGCCGAGTACAGGGAGATTGTACAGGCTTTGCACATTTCTAACACTAACTCATGTATCAGCGTTTCATCTATCGCCATGTAAGAAAAATAAATATCTTATTTGAATAGGAAAGCATGACAAGCAACACCTTGCTTGTTGTATCACCTGGTTTTCGTGACCACTGCCTGTATACATGTGTGAGTCGGCGTGAATAAATGATTAGTTGCGAGTTTGGAGCCCGTCATCGTGTTCTCATCGTTTTGTGTGCCATGTTTTTTTTTTTTTTGTTTTGTTTTTTGCGCCGTTCCTAAATATGCGTTAGCGTACATTCGATTAGCAAACGTTACGTAGGGAGAACACTTGACAAAGCATGATTCTTTCGCGCGCGTAGCAACAACCACTGGACACGCCCTGAAGGAATAGAGAGTGTTGTATTCCACACGACCAACCGTTTTATCGCGGAGGACGCGTCACAGAGCCATCCTCACGCTCGCTAAAGGATGCGCATACCCGAAATATTTACGTACTGGTGGCAGAATTTGCGGCGAAAGCAGTCGACAAACAGACGATGATTAATTACGAATAACATTATCGTGTTTCGCCTACACGGTTTCTTCAGAGGCGAGAGCAGACGCGTCTCCGACGGGAATGAGCAACAGACACCGCCCGCTCAACGCACCACGACGCGATAAATCCTCCAAGGTGAATTGCTCAACAGGATCTGACCGAGACCCGCAAGAAAGGCTGGCGTTCAAGCAGAGCCACAAAACAGAAAGGTCAGTGACAGCGTGGGCAGTTACTCGACAAGCGAGAAGTGATCGACGGGAAGAACGAGGCACGCGCGAAATGCGCGGCGGAAGCCGCCAAAGCCAGCGATGCGAGGACGCGACGAGGCGGAAGGGCACAAATTGTCCATTACGCGAGCGGGCTCCGTGACGTCAGCGGCCGAGGGAAAGGGAAACCAGGAAAGAGTGATCCTATTAATAAAAACGCGCGAGTTACGTCACGTGTCTGGCTGCGCGCCCTCGAGAGAAGAGCGCGCCGCCGCTTGCGAAATGGGCTGCAGCTGCTGCTGCTTCTCTTCTGACCGTACACACTCACCGAACCACGCCCGTCCCGTAAATCAGCGGGCCAAAGTCGCGAACTGATACGTCAGGAAAGAATTCGCTGATCCAGATTCCGTAACTACGCTCACGTAATAAAGTGAAGCTTTTGCCTATATTTATTATGAAGAAGGTTTATCTTGCGTGGCATCAGTCTGTTTATAGACGAAATAATTATCTTTTCTGGAAGAGCGCATGTAATCATGCCACGAAAGAAATCTTGTCCTACATGATGAAGAACGTACAGCGCGAACACAAGACGGGAATACTAAAGATGGGACACAGACAAGCGCTGACTGCAAACTTTGGGCCCAGCCCCAGGGTGCGGCGCACTTGTTCTGAAAGCTGGACGTCATCAGCGACGTGGACGACGCCTTCCTGACGCGGTCTAGTTGGCTGCACAATCCGTAGTTGCCTCAGTGCACATTGCCACATATGTTCGACAGTGGAGTCTATAAGATTGTTATATTCTCGCCACCTTTTTCTCCTGCCAGCTGGTAGCCTTTCGTTGTGGTGAAGTTGTAGATTCAGGGTGTCCCGGTGGAGTCGTGCTTGCCTTTGCCATTCGGACCTTAGGATTTTGCACATCCTAACGCCATGGTGGTCCGAAGGGCTGAAGCCACCAAACAAGCTTTTTACTTCCGGAGGGAGCTGTTTTTTTCGAATGCAGAATGATAAGATGCGGGCGCGGCACAGGGCGACGGAGATGAGGGTAATGAGCAAAGAGGAATGCACAGCAGTAGGAGTCAAGAAGCCCGAGGAACTAGAAATATAACTTAGAAGAGTGAAACTTTGGGCTAGTTGGTATTGCATGATGAAGAACGTACAGCGCGAACACAAGACGGGAATACTAAAGATGGGACACAGACAAGCGCTGACTGCAAACTTTGGGCCCAGCCCCAGGGTGCGGCGCACTTGTTCTGAAAGCTGGACGTCATCAGCGACGTGGACGACGCCTTCCTGACGCGGTCTAGTTGGCTGCACAATCCGTAGTTGCCTCAGTGCACATTGCCACATATGTTCGACAGTGGAGTCTATAAGATTGTTATATTCTCGCCACCTTTTTCTCCTGCCAGCTGGTAGCCTTTCGTTGTGGTGAAGTTGTAGATTCAGGGTGTCCCGGTGGAGTCGTGCTTGCCTTTGCCATTCGGACCTTAGGATTTTGCACATCCTAACGCCATGGTGGTCCGAAGGGCTGAAGCCACCAAACAAGCTTTTTACTTCCGGAGGGAGCTGTTTTTTTCGAATGCAGAATGATAAGATGCGGGCGCGGCACAGGGCGACGGAGATGAGGGTAATGAGCAAAGAGGAATGCACAGCAGTAGGAGTCAAGAAGCCCGAGGAACTAGAAATATAACTTAGAAGAGTGAAACTTTGGGCTAGTTGGTATTGCATGATGAAGAACGTACAGCGCGAACACAAGACGGGAATACTAAAGATGGGACACAGACAAGCGCTGACTGCAAACTTTGGGCCCAGCCCCAGGGTGCGGCGCACTTGTTCTGAAAGCTGGACGTCATCAGCGACGTGGACGACGTGGGGCTGGGCCCAAAGTTTGCAGTCAGCGCTTGTCTGTGTCCCATCTTTAGTATTCCCGTCTTGTGTTCGCGCTGTACGTTCTTCATCATGCAATACCAACTAGCCCAAAGTTTCACTCTTCTAAGTTGTCCTACATGATGTTTTTTTTTCAGTCTTTTCGTATGTATTTTCCTTTCATGTTAAATAAATAAAACTTCAGTTGCTAGTCAGCACTTGTCTGAGTCTGCTCCTTTGTGTCCCCACGTGAATATCACGCTGTTCGTACTTCATTTTGACATCTTGGAGACAGCACATCGCGTGCATCCATTATAGTGGTGAACGTACTACGTACGACATACCTCGAGTGACTCACTGGAATGCTGCAGGTGCTGGAAGTGGCTTTAACTCGTTAACGACGACGACTTTCTCTGACGCTGGCTGAGTTCGTTTTAAAACAGCTGGGCGGTCATGTTCCACATTCCGATTTTTTTTTTTTCAGTCACGAAGCGCACAGGAGATGATTAAATAATGGCTGGTAATGAATTCTTTGCATATTTTCCCGCACCCACTGTTTCCTATCAAGGTCTCCTGTAGCACACTTCAATCGATAACAAATGTTCATCACACAATGATGTAACCTATCACTCGTTGTGAACTTTCCCATTCTCTCTGATGCTGGCCTAAAAACTGGTGGCTGCCGGTGCGTGTACAGTTGGCATTTAGTGATGAGTGATTACCAAGCTCATCTGAGCTGAATCTTTTTTACCGAGGCATAAAAAGCACACAGCTTTGTTGTCTCAACATAACAGCATTTACACAAACACAGCTTTCTATTACCCACAAATGATAAACAACGTAGTAAAAAGGGGACCTGGACATACTTTAACACCGCAAGTCGTAGCTTGAGCGCCTCGTCTTCTGAGATACGAACGGGGGAACTCCATACGATTGAATATGAGCCTCCATCTGTATGCACCGTCGCCATTTCTGAGCTACAGCAGGGGCACTTACATGTCTGATTGAAGTTTCTTCATATCTGCCCGGCCCTCAAGTTATCGCTGGCACTTGTTGGATAAATTCCTCAAGACTGTTTCTACCAGCAATGACGCGCAGATCAACGACACAGCATCGTTCATGAAGCTATCTACTCAATTAAGCTTGATTTACCTATGCTTTTTTTTATTCGCACACGTATATACACCGTGTAGTACGGCTTTATTTTTGTTGACGTTCTTATTCCAATGGTTTCATTATTGTTGCCCGTGTAGTGGCGCTCTGCGACACAGAATGAGCAGCCATAATTTTTCTTTTCCTGGGCACGGCCTGAGCTAAATTCTCGTGGATGCGTTTGAATGTGTGCGCGTAATACATACACGCAAAAATTTCAGAAAAAGGGCCAGAGGAGACACACCCACTAGTGACTTAGTGTGTTGATGAACACGGAATCAAATGATGGAACGCAACAGTTCCAGCCGCGTTTCGTTCCACTGAATAAGTCTTTATATATAGCCGTGCCACGCTGGATTGCTCGTAAGGGGCGCTTACTGTAGACGCGCCATAACAAAGATTGATTGATATGTGGGGTTTAACGTCCCAAAACCACTGATGATTATGAGAGACGCCGTAGTGGAGGGCTCCGGAAATTTCGACCACCTGGGGTTCTTTAACGTGCACCCAAATCTGAGTACACGGGCCTACAACATTTCCGCCTCCATCGGAAATGCAGCCGCCGCAGCCGGGATTCGAACCCGCGCCCTGCGGGTCAGCAGCCGAGTACCTTAGCCACTAGACCACCGCGGCGGGGCACAAAGATTGTTACACCATTTCTCACAAGGCACTACAGGCAAGCACCCTCGCAGAGTACGCAGCTGCGAAGAGCTGTTAACACGAAAGGCCTTAACGTATAGCAAAGGCCCGTGTCTAGATAAAGAGATAGGAAACATCCGCCACGGCATCCAGTGCCATTGACGTTTATTCTCGTGGTTCGCGTGCCACCTCGCCGCATCGTTCATCGCCTGCTGCGCAGGATAAATGTCGGAGATCACTGACTGAACGCGTGGCGCGCTTGTCGAAGAGGGAATGCACAGCTATCCATAGACCAGCTATGCCGCCAAAAAAAGAATCGTCCTTTCCGACTGCAAAAGCCGCACCTTCTTGTTTCGAGAAGTGCCTCAGTGGATGACTGACCCCAATTTGTAACGTTGTCTCGGGCCTTCGACACGCTTGATCAAACTAGGCGAAAATTTACTTTCTTTTTATCATACCTGACAGGCATAAAAAAAACTTTCATGCATAGTGCTCCCAGACAGAAGCTATTGTCTATTGGCCACACAGCCCATATATCACAACTGACGCATCCCTTTGGATGGTTGTGATTCAGCAGCCATAACCAGAAGACTTCAAAATCCGGATTTTCTTTCGTGCGTTTGGAATCATTCACTCAGCGCGAGCACTTACTGCAACGGAAACTTGGGATCTACAGTCACGACGGACAAATTATAGAGCACAATAAATGCAGCAAAAGTGGTTTCGGCAACATACTGTGCACTACAGGCCAGACATTGCACAGAGCAGTTGTCTAACGACACTCGCTCTCTTTTAAGAATGCCAGGCCGGCTGTGCACTCATCACGAACATGCTTCTTAAGTATATAAATGCGGCAGACGGGTCGCCTTCTCGCCCAAAGCGCATTCCTGCGGCCACTCTCTTCAGCAGATACCGCGAGTGCCACTCGCTCGAGCGTAGCTCAGCGGCATATATCGGCGCATGCACGTTGGGGGCTGAGAATTCGGCGGCGCAGCGGACGGCGCGAGCCGGCGCTCCAATTTAGCCACGGGATTGGAGCGCACGAAATCTCAGCTGCAGCTGCCAAGGGCGGGAAGGGCGACGTCGAGAGACAGGCGAGCTAAGTTTAGAGACGCGATTACGGTCTCTCCGCTCGCCATGTCAGATGCTGCCGCACGCAGGCCATAGTGACCACCGAAGGACTCACCTGCGTGACACTGCCGCAGCGTGGCGCTTCACTCAAGTCCCACTTCTAGTCTGGGTGAGAGCTCCAGTGAGCAGAACGCAAGCTGCGCCTGCACTTATTGCTATAAAATGACGTCGTGCCACCCGCACGCAACTGTGATGGGAGACCGCCTCCGCATAATGGCGGCAAATGTGACGTGTGGGCGATGGAGGAAGAAAGAAAGACTAGATGGGAGCGGATATTTGAAGACATACAAACTGCAAAATCAGGGCGGAAACAGGTCATGTTATGCGATGTAGGTTGCGCATACTGGTCGGCTACCTTTAGTTGGATCCTAGACGCAGTGGCATCAAAAACGCACCGTCAGAGCAGGTTGGCTTGCCGAGGACAACGGAGTCACGACACGCCCATGCCCAGCTTCTGTTCATCGTGGACCAGCGACGCCATCACGCATTCGATACGGTTGATGACACTAACGCGACAGAACAAGATGCGAGCGAAAATGCAGTGCTCCGTGAAAACGTCAGCCGCCACCTCGCAGAGCAAGGGACCACTCGGCATCTCCGTCCAATGAGGTCGCCTCATATACAACTCACCAACCTGCGCTCAATCTCAGGAGAAAGAAGACGCCACCGCTCCGAGACCAACCTTTAGAAGCAATGTTTTGTCGAACTGGCGTGAATACGCGACATCGCCGAGATGGTACCCATAGAGTGCATAACCACCGCGATATTCGGAGATGACCAGTTGGAAGGCGGGCATCAAAGTGGGATAGAGTGCCGCGCACTTCTCGACTGACCCGGAAGCCCTATAGTTAGAAATATCGCCCCAGACGGCAAAAACAAAAACTATGGACCATCTCCCAGAAAGGAAACTTGATGGGATGCGAAGGAAGACAGAAAAACATTATTTGAGATGCGAAGCAGCACCGGTGCGCACGGCGTTGACCCGGTTGAAACGGGCGTGGACGCGGGTGCTGGAAGGACACTTTGAAGCTAACCTCGGCAAGGACCAGTACCCGCAGAGCAAGTATCACTCATGTGGTCCCTGGCCCATCAAGGTCTGAAGGGAAATAAGAAGCCGCACGCGATCACCCGAGAACTCACTATCAGGTCGATTACCGCTAACTGCCACCTCCGCTCGAGCAACCCCTTTCCGCAAGAGACGAACTACGAATGTTTCAGAAAATCACGTGACTCTATCGATTTCACCGTAATATTTATCCATAGGCAACTAAACAGCTGGACAAAAAGGAGGATATTATGTGGCGAAAATTGCAAATTGGGGGTTTCCAAACCCTCACCTGTACAGTAAATGGCACCCGGAAGTGTTTAACCCCAGATGTGCAGACGGCAGGTTTAGTGCACATGGTCTGGACATGCCCATCCTGAAATGATCCAAGTAGAAACGTAGAATCCTGGGAGGCCTTACTACACAGACACGACGCCAAAGAACAGCGTCAAGTCGTCGGTCTCGCCCTGACCGCCGCCGAGTCCCAGAGGATTCCTGCCGATGGCTAGGGGGATGATCAAGAGCAGTGGCCGAAGCCTCCTCCCCCGTCATCCTAAACGGGTGCAAATGAACAGGGAGTTTTAGAATGACGTTTTCATGGGTTGCGGGCGTCGCGGGCATAGTGGGCGCCGTATGAGTTTAAGAATAGCGTTTGTTCCCTTAAAGGAAAAGTCTAGGGACTTCCGCCCCGACCACAAACCGAAATGCACGGAAGTTACTCATAGCACTTTCCGGGCCTCGCGGGCCCCGATCGCCACACGCTAGGACTGCGAGCCGTTGCGATGTGGTCGCTGCCACTGCGCACGCGTCGTAACGCGAGTCGGCGTTCGCGTTCGCGGCCCGCGAGCACAAAATCCGAAATAGCGTGCAGCGATCGCAGCTCACATGCGGCCCGCTAACGCTGCTTTCGAGCCTACGGTGTCGCTGCGATCATGCGTTGCGGTTTGCAGCAGAGCAAACGTTATGTTTAAATTCATATGGCGCCCGCTACGCCCGCAACGCCCACAGCGCTTGCAAGTGGTATTTTAAAACTCCCTAACGTTATTTCACTCTCTCAGTGTAGCATTTACTGGAGTAAACGTTTGTTTGAAACGCAGACACGGGAGACGGGACGCGTTGAAAACGCAATGAAGTTAGGGCTATAAATACTCTTGGAACCACTTAGGAACCGTACTTCTCATGTGTGCTGTTCTCCGTAATGACATAATATGCGTAATTACTCAGTGATATATCGAAATGTTGGTGCTCGCGAATAGGACTGTCATAAAACGGGTGATTCGTGAGGCAAAATATCGCGCCTAGTAGATTTTTTGTTAGCAACCGTTACTAACTGCATCAGTAACGATTACTAATTGCGTTAGTGATGGGGGACGTAGAAACTGCTACTAACATCCCCGTTACTAACCTCACTTACTAACCGGTTTGTAATATATGAAACAATCAGTTAGTAAACCGAACTTAGTAAGTACTAGTGCAGCTTGGCGCAGGGTGGCGTCACGGGTTGACCGGCGCTAGCGAGCGGCCGCTGCAGAGAGCGCGGGGCGGGTGAGGGAGAGAGTGACGTCAGCGCGCACTGGGAGGGGAGCGTGACATAAACGCGAAGCTGCGGCATGACCTACTTGGCACCGCTCCAACACCTGCGGCAAGGGGAGCGCATTGCGGCGCGTTCGTACGGACGCGCGGAGTGACAGCGTTACAAAGGCTAGTAAAAGAGCTGTTTTGCATCTAAATCTGGCAAACCTCTTGTTTCGTGAGACATATACTTCACCTTTTTCAGAATTTTACTTGATTAAAGTGCATAATTCAAATGCGCAGGTGACAAGGCTTCCTTACGTAGAAGCCATCATTCCAAAATGTTACGTGCAGTGAGACGCATTTGCGGGTGCAGAATACAGGGCTTGCTTTTGAACGTTGGAGGCGGCTCCGCTATTCGGTTCCTTTGGACTGCAGAGACACGTCAAATGCCGCCAGTGATGAAGTCTATTTGCATAGTGCGCTCTAAAATTGCCATAAATGCCGTGTCCATCGTGGCGCAGTGCAGAGGTCGCGAGCTTCAACATCATTACAGGCCGACAGAGCAAGCTCATTCGACCCGCTTGTACGCACTTCTTTTATCCTTTTTTGTCAACGAATATTCAATCGGAAAACGATTCCCGCGCGAGAACATTTACGAGGAGCCATTAGGCGAACGCTGCTCGCGAGGACCGCCGGCGCAGTGCTGCACTTTTATCGCATTCATTGTGGAACGCGTTCTGTTTGTGAGCACGGGCGGAGTCGCTTTGAACAATCGAGGACTTCTGCGAGGACCGGCATGAACCCCCATTTCTGGACACGCAGGGCCTTAAATACAACCATGGTATAATTTTTAGGACTGCAGAACGAGTGAGAGAGTAACAACTTTATTCGAGTGAAAAATAGTATATATCTTTTTTTTTTTTCACAGAGGCACGTCAGGCCGTGCCTGGCCGACACCTCGTATAAAGATGGAATATGTCTGCGGCTGAAGCGGACTGAGAGGAATATTGAATACACTCGGAATGATTTTTGAGTCCGGGATTCTACACACATAGTGCATAATCTGAGTGACATTCTGTTTCCTTAGCAGTTCAATTACTCCTGAACCACATTTCCGAGGAATCATCGAATCACTTCGATATTCGGAGTTTATAGCACACAAAAAAAGGAAAGAAATCAAAGTTTCACTACACCAGCGAAACAATGAAAGCGACGGCAGAAAATTTCAACCTTCACGAAGCAAGGCTGGTCGCTCACTGTTTCGTATGCGAACTCACGTAACTCAACAAAGTGCTGGTGTAAGAGAACACGGCCGTTCCGGAGAGAGCTGCAGTTTCCGCAGTTTGAGTGAGTCGAGAACCTAACACGCTGAACACTCTAAAAACTAAGACAGTGCTGGGCACTCTTTTTGGGAAAACACTTTCTTGTCCCACATTTCACGCTCTTTTCAAGAGCAAATCACCTGCACAGTGCAGTAGATTCCCCCAGAATGGGTCAAAGCACTCCCCTTTAACAAAGAAACAGAACGCTGCCCAAAGCAAAATAGCATGACTCCAACAAATAGAGTAGCCGTACACCTCACGAAAAAAAAAAAAAAGAATTGCAAAACTTGAATCGAAATCAGGCTTTTAATTGTTTTTGACAGGTTTCTTCGCGCAGGGATCGTAAGGATGGCTAAATACGAGCACTACGACAAACAAAAAGGAAAGAAAAATAAAAAATTCGCAGATCCCACGCACAGTGGGAATCGATCATATGCTGAAGCACAAATGAGAAAAGTTAATATGTCCCTTGAAAATAAGCACAACGTTACGAGGTGTAGGTAAATGATGCCGTACATGACTTCCGTGTCATGATTATCATGTGTGTATGTGTCGTTTACCTTCGCCCTCTATTCACGTCCCGTGATACCAAATTTAGTATATGTGGAGCTAGCGAAACGGCCACGAGCGCTTCATGAAGGGCGCAATATACTCCAATGTAGCGTTGACGCACGCGCACGCTAGGCACAGCGACGCAACGTTAGCAAAACGCAAGCACTCTATATCTGACGCCAAGCGCGACCAGCGTCCGTCGGCGCGGCCCGACGCCAATCAGCGCGAAATGCGACACGCTGCATTTCGCGCCGATGCGTTACCCAGACAACACTGCGTTTCCATTTTTTCGTGACGGAGGGATGCTGGACGCGCTGAAATGCGCATGCGTCAAGGCAACGCAGCGCACGCCTGCGCGTATATGGCAGGACCGGCACCTGGCGTGGCAACGCCGGCGTGACGCGACGAAATGAACGCCGGCGAGCACGCGCACTGCGTCACACCGAAATGTATTGGCGCCTTGACTGTGGCATTTAGTCATGTTCTCACATGACACACATCTCATGATTGTCATGTTTGCACTAGTCACATAACTTCGTCATCCATTGGCGTCACATAATACCAAATTTAGCATATGTGAAGCTAGCGAAACGGCCGCGAGCACGTCATCAGTGTGGCATGTAGTCATGTTGCTACATGACACGCATGTCATGATTATCGTGTTTGGATGAGTCATATACCCGTGTCGTCCGTTCACGTCGCATAATACCGAGTTTGGTACACGTGAAGCTAGCGAAACGGCCGCTACCGCATCATCAGCGTGGCATGTTGTCATGTAGCTACATTACACGCATGGCATGATTTTCTTGTTAGGGTCTGTCGCTTGTGTTCGCTATGGAATCAGGCAACACCATTCCAGTTTTTTTTTTAAATATGCCATGTGAACGAAACCACCGCGAGAGCTGCAGGGTCATGAAATGTAAATCATGACATTCATAACAGACATGTCCTTATTTTCATGTTATATGTTCTTCATACAGTCATGTTATGCCATACCAAGCTTGGTATCGATACCATTATCGAAACGGCCAGGAGAGATAAAAGTCGTAAGCACATAGATAGATAGATAGACAGACAGACAGACAGACAGACAGACAGACAGACAGACAGATAGATAGATAGATAGATAGATAGATAGATAGATAGATAGATAGATAGATAGATAGATAGACAGATAGACAGACAGATAGATAGATAGATAGATAGATAGATAGATAGATAGATAGATAGATAGATAGATAGATAGATAGATAGATAGATAGATAGATAGATAGATAGATAGATAGATAGATAGATAGATAGATAGATAGATAGATAGATAGATAGATAGATAGATAGATAGATAGATAGATAGATAGATAGATAGATAGATAGATAGATAGATAGATAGATAGATACGCTCAATGTGGCCGAAGTTCGCTAAGCAATGCTTCGCATTTAAAAAATTACCTCGAACCTTCGACCTTTCGACGCATTGCACATTGCGAGCCCTACACAATTACCACTACACCACACTGATTCGTTTTTAAAATTAACCCCTACACCACACTGAAAAACAGCACAACCGCGCTGTTGTGCCGTCTGTGCATGACGCGCCTATAATTCTTCTTGTCATAAATGTTTGTCATCTGTCTGCATTTTCTTGTTTAGAAGTGCAGATTTCAGCGTCTTCGCTCTTCTCAAAACCAGCCGGACTGTAGCTAATGTGCTTAATGTGTTTGTTTAGAGCCTCGTGACAACATGTATGCCACCTATATGACACGTTTTTTTTTTTTTTTTGCAGTAGAAAAAAGATTAGCTCAACCGAATGAATATATGCACGGAATTAGCACTGACTCGCTTATTCGTTCGTCATTTGTGCGTACGAAACATAAGGCTTCCTAATTGTACACTAAACAGTATAGCTTTCTTTTCATGACCCCCTTGGACATGCTTTCGGTGATTATTATTCACGCTCTGCGACTAAAGCCACAATTCTTCACTGTAGCCGTACCATACGTCAGGCTTACGGCAGCATTCTTCGTGTGCGATGTCCGTAGCACAAAACATAAATACTAGTATGAGGAAAATACAGCACAATCAATCACGCCATTCGCATTACGATTAGCAGTTCATTTTATTCTAATGCTGCCCCAATCCTTCAGGCTAACAGTATTTTCACTGTGGCTGGCTTGTTTCATTTTCACTTAATAATAATGTTATTTAAATAGCTTGTGATTAATTTAATCGATGCTAGAATGCTCACTAATCCCAACAGCACTAGGTTCGCCCATAATCACCACTTTCTGTTACCTAAATGTAACACCAACTATGGCAAAATGACATCCTCTTTCGCGGTGATTAAAATTTTGAATTACTTTCCCTACTCACTAAAATCATTGCCATCGTTACATACATTCAAACATGAACTTAAAAATGTCATCCTGTATAACTAGGCAATCAACAATAATATTTTTTTTATTTTGTAAAAGTGTATATATTAAATATTTTAAGCTTGGTTTTCTCCTATGAACTGCTCATTCCACTTCTATAACTGATTATTACGCACTTGTATCGCATTGAGTGTGTTTTTGATATCTTGCTTATTCGTTGTAGTGTTATGGTACTCGCACTGTTTCGTTCCACTTACGTTGCGCAATATTAGATGATGTTATAATTAATCCTTTTATTGGTATTGTTAACCGAGGCTTTACTGCAGTCTCCCCATTTCGGGACCCTTGTCTGCATACTTTCAACTGCAACCTCGGTATTCTGAATGAATGAATAAACTGAAAATAGAGATCCTGTATATTTTTAAGGCTCGAAGCCTTGGCGAGCACAGCTATCTTTGGGGTCACGTGTCTCTCCTTTGAAACACTTCGATAGCGCTATGCCTAATTTTAAATCTCGCGCTGACAGCATCTCGAACAGAAACTAGAGTAAACTACATTAAAATAGACCTTCTCACTTGCAGGAGTGCTATAGGTGCATAGACACTTAGGCGGCGGGGAAGGGCTTTCATGACCCCCCCCCCCCCCCCCCCGAAATTCGTTCAATCGGCCGTTGAATACACCCCCCCCCCCCTTCCACAGGGAAAAATCCTGGTTACGTGCCTGCCGGTGCATGAGTATCAAAAGCTCAAGACATTGCTCAAAAGCTCAAGACATTCACATTTGTGGTAGGTGTTGATGAGTTCGCATCGCTTCTATAAGGGCGCGAGATATTCGCTGGAAGTTAGCGCGAGAGCAGCTATAAGCGATCGAAATCGCTTGCTTCGTGTCTGTCCTGTCACGAAGATATGACTGTCGGCATCGAAAGCTATGTGTTCTGCCGTCGTCGGAGAATCTCGTGAAATCCAGCTTACACGCCACCACAGCATACAACAAACAAGCAAACAAAAAAAGAAAGAAACAAACAAAGAAAGAAAGGAAGAAAAAAATCATACAGATATGACGCACCAAACAATGCGATCAATCTTCACATTTCACTTTGCAGCCATTGTGTTTCCACTGCGAATGTCGAGAGAATCGCACGTAGTAAGAAAGAGAAAGAGGGGAGGGTTAAGTGGGAGCAAAGAAATATCTAGTTTTCCGCCAGGGAAATCTTCGCTGCGTAAACAGAACAAACGCGAAACACGTTCGTCATTTATCTCGTGACCTATCTGCGAAGTAAATAATGAGTTTCCAACATGGTGTAAGAGAACTTAAGTTCATTGAAAATACCACGCGTCCGACCCAGCAGGCAGCTATATATGTGGGCGTCTGGGGGTGATTCATAGAGGCCACGGTGAAAGACAATAAGTGCTGAAGATCGGTTCCGAGAAATCCTGCAAGGTGGAGGAAGGGTCAAGAAAAGGAAATTGTCAGCCAGACAATTGTAGCAGGAAGCTATAGAAAGAAATCCATAACTCCGAAAGTAGACCCCTTAATTGACTCTTACATAGTCGCAGTTGTGCGGCAACTGATAGGCTTTCTTTCTAAAAAAAATCGCTTCCGCATGGTTTCATGCTTTCATCGGGTGGTCGATTACTCTTTTTGAGCCAATAAATGCTTCCTAAATGTTTTATCAACAATCTCATCTGTGTATAAATTGTCCCAAAAATCTAACCGCAGCGCTGGTGATGGCGATTCGCCCGTTTCATTCTAACCGCATCAGCACAGTTAAGGCGCCCTTCGGTCGACCTTCAGAGGACACTTTCAGTCATTCGCACATAACGCTGCTTCTGCCACTTGACTGACCTCTCTTCGTTTCTTCAAGTGAGTGAGCGCCCCGCGTTTTCGCGGTGGCAACGAATTATACGCTTGAACCTTCAGCCACAGCGAACTTTTTACGCACGACCACCATTCAATAAATCTTACATTTATTTGGAAAGAACTAAACAAAATGTTCATTTTTGAGGGAAATAACGCGAAGCTTCTTTGAAGCGTTCACATTTACTTCAGGGGAAAAAAGTGCGGCCGAGCAAATACATGGCGATTGGAACAACGCGAAGCCAAGAAACAATTTCCTGAACCTCTGTGCATACTTGGTCGCATCATTGTTTTCCTTCTTTTAGAGATGCAAGAACTTCCTGGAGATGCTCACGCTATATTTTTAAGGGACCCGAAGGCAACAATGCGCAACAGACATCTTGGCACCGATCGGTCATGAGCGGGCGTGTGACGTTCGTAAATCTACAAGGATTAAACGCAGTCTTTACTCGATCAAGAACGCCGTTTTTGTACAGTACACAAGGTATAATATACATGAACGCGTCTGTTACCCAGGCAAAGCGCAAGGAACCACTCCCTCCGTAGACGCCGACGGGAGCGGTGTTATGGTATACGCGATCTTCACCATTATCGTATCAAGAATATTAGGCAGCCGAAACACCAACCACGCATGCAACGCAATTTACAGAAAAGGTTATTGGTTTTACGTAGAGTTTTCAATCGCACTTTTAGGGGTGAAGCTGTTTAGAGCGGCACCCGTTCGTCCCTCTTCCTATACGTAACATGTCTTAAGCTTTGACCTGCAAGGTGGTTCCGGTGGGAGAATTTCCCCTGTGCGTCGTTGAACAATAAAAAATTCGCAGCGTGCGCGTTAACTAAAACCAGAATTCTCCTGTCTCTCATTCCTTATAGCATGTACATTGAGCACTATCTGACAAGAGAGGGTTGCTACGTTACACTCGTTGGGCGTAACCTCCTCGGTTTTAGAAAGGTTTAGCGAGCGTTGGGCCGCAGTGCCATGAATGCAGTGAACTAGTATATACCATGAACTCGAGGTGGTTAAAGGTGAGAAGTAGACACGAAGCGCAAGCCGTAAGAAAGTGTGCGTGTGCCTCCTCTCGTTCTGTCCTTAGAATGTCCGCTGGATGGCGGTGCTTCTATATGAGGAATATATGATGAAAAGATGCGAGATGGTGGTACTTGGAGTGTTGACTAGATGGACGAACGGACACACAGACAGATGCATATGGACGGACTCACGGATGGCTACACGGACGGGTGGACGCATGGACGGATGCAGGGGCGGATGCATGGACGAACGCAGGGATGGACGCACGGATGGACGCACGGACAGTCACACAGGCGGACGCATGGACGGAAGGAAGCAAGAACGAATGGACGGACGGATGCTTTGCCCCATTCACCATCATTCACCCCGTGGATATGCTGCCGTTTTTTTTTTCTTTCAGACAAAAATGACCACTGCCTTACATCGGTCACTAATAATTCCACACAAACCTTCAAGACAATGTAAAAAAGATGAAATTTTCAGTGAATTTATACATTACATAGAAGGCATCCCGTCTGAATTAATTTTTAATGTTTGGGCTGTTTTATGCGTTCTTAAATCTAAGCACACGGTTGTACACGGTAGCTCTATTTTTTTAAGTACAGTTTTAGTACCGATGTGTCATAGTTTGTATGATTGTAATATTTATGTGTAGTGGTACCACTGCCAGATAGATGCAATTGAGGCTCTTCGCACGATCGATAAAATACAGCGCCGTAGTTGTACACCTACAAGCAGCACGCAAGTGCATGACCTAGAGCGTGTTTTTTTTTTTTTGTTTGTTTGTTTACGACCGCGTTGCTATGAAACGCTGCAATATCACATCATTTAACAGTCATCCCGTTTAAGAAAATGCGAAGCGCATTTCACAATGTGCTTGAAACAGAAAGCTGCATCCACTAGAAATCATTCTGCTGAATGGAGGGTAGGACGGCAATAAACAGCACTCTGGAAAGTTGCACTCGCCGATCTTATTACATTGCATTAGCAGCAGTGCAAGACCAAATGATTTCATACGTCGTGTCAGACATACGTAGATACAGTCACACTCGCGCTTACATGACCGGACAAACAAAACTTTGAGAACGTGCGCGATGTACGCGCACATAAAAACACGACGTGGCTAGCAGACGACGCACGGAGCAATCCACACTTCGCCTCTTCCGCCAGTTGCCGCCAGGCGGCGGTTCTGCTCGATCTCGCGGCCAATAGATGCGATGGAAGCAACAATACATTCAAATAGTAGTGGGGCGCAACCCAACGTACCCGTCCCACCACCCGTTGTTGGTAAAACTTCTCCTTAGTTCAATAAATAGGAATAAAACGAAATAATTAACAAATGAGCATTCTGAAACTATACCTAATTACGGAACATTCGAGCGATATTCCCACCACTTTGCGACGCATTTACTCAATTTCCTCTCGTGGGGAGATGCAGGAGGCTTTTCTCTCCTGCGCAACGTCGTGCCATCGCGATGAGCGCCAGCGTCAACGTCGCCGCCTGTACAAGCGTTAGCGGCCGCTGGTTCGCATCTACACATTGTTCTCTTTAGCGGGAGATAGCGACATTTCGTCTTGGCCAGTATATGGATACCAGAAACGCGCTACCAGTTTTTCAGTGACACCTAATTGTAACTTGTTACACCCCCTTAGAGTGTGTCCATAAATGAATTAGGTTAAAGGAACTTGTAACTGTAACGGACAGCAATAACTTACACTGGCACAACACGTTGTTACTTTTTCACCCAGGTGCTGTAACGGGAAATACCATAACAATATTTTTACAAAATATGCAACACCAAACTTCTTGAAGACCGACTTGAAACGCTCGCAACTTTTTTGAACTTTCTTCTGTACCATATACTCTCCACCTTTCAACTTTATACAACAGGGACCCTCTTGCACTCTAGCACAGGACCTCGTTGGAGTATTTGTCTCCCTCCAGAAAACCGAGGTCGGAGGTTGGTCTATAACGCAACTTCGAGTTTACTTGTAAAATACATGTCGTAAATACGTCCTGTTGCAACTGAACAACTTGCTATCCATGTCCATTTTTATATGTGTAAAGCCACAATTCAAGAAATGGCGGAGAGCCACAAGAACTTGAGGAAACGTTTGGTGAAACCTCCTTGGAAATGATTTTAAAATGTTCAGTCCCACTAAGGACGACAATTATTAGCCAAATTGTTGACTAGTTCAACATACATGTTCAAAAATAAAAGAAGAAGAAAAAAGGAACTGAACGGATACATCGACTAGTCACACATGCCCTTGCAAGCCGATACGTTCCGGCGAGTGGACGATGATTCTAGCAGTTCCTAGTGCGATTTCCAGCGAGTGCATGATTTTCCAGTGTGATTTACATAGCGGCTGGGCGACTTTCTAGTGTTATTCCAGTGCGCTTGTCGGGAGCACGAGCTCGCAATGCTCGTGCTCAAGTCATTGTGCGCATCCGCCATTGAGGGGAAAATGCAGTTGTCAAGTTGTATCCCACTGTATAGAACATATGAAATAGACACAGCATTGTCGTAGCTCGTGACACCCTCCCCGTTCCTCTTATCAAGCACTTCTGGGTATCGTTAATAAAGGTCCTAGGATACTGCTTTGTCATTACCGAGCATCAACTACGTTATTCAACTCCTATTATCTTCAGACATGCATCCGTGATGCCACAAAATGAGGCATACACAACGATTGCTTGTGCTGGGCCCCCTTTTAATATTCCCCCATCTGCGTTTTGACCCAGTGCAACTTCGACTACTCCCTTGAATTTCTCAGTTTTAGAACTCAACTTTCAGCTGCTCGTTCCTGCATTCAGCGGCGTCGCCGAAGGAGCGAACGAGGATGAAAGAGAGCGTTATAGAGGCCACCCCGAGTAGTTTTCCACCAAGAGAGCCAACGAGCGACTGTGTTCACGTCTGCAATGCTTCGTGCTTGGTCGCGCTTTTGGTTACGGCACAATGCATGCTTCTCGCGCGAAGGCGCGAGAAAGTGGGTTGAGCTTCGAGACATGGAATAAGGCGCGCGCTGGTCGATGGGATACTGCTGAGTGTAGCCCTCTGCAGTCCGGCACAGCGTTCGCGTTTTGGCAATTCTATAGGTTCCCCACGTTACGTTGACGCGAAAACCCAGCGTTGTGTAGGCCCGCGTCGCCTTCATGCATGCGAATTTGTTCAAGTTCGACACACCTCAAAATCGACAGACCTGAATAGCTGCGGTCAGAATTCATCTCAAGCTAATCCTCGGTAAATTATTAATGAAATAAATATTACCAATTGGTTTGTGATCCATTGCTTGTCTTATACAGTGACAGAAAAATGACGATGTTACTTTTCCACAGTAACTGTAGATGTAACAGAGTGACTTTCTTGGCTTAGGTACAGCTGTAACTGTAACACCGCTATTTTTTACTAGTAACGTGCCCATGACTGAGCGATGTCGAGCAGAAGCTCCCATTCAAATTTCGGCGCTTGTATGACAACATACGTGACGTTTCTACTAAGGCCACGTGACTCTTCCGCCCGTGGCAGATACCGGAAGTTAAGGAAAACCACGGGAGTGCGTCTGCCGACACAATAACGGGGAACAAAGCGCTGCTCGAGCGGACGTCTGCCTGCGGCGGCCGCTGCTGTGAAACGCTCCAAATGCAATGTGCAACACACTGTCCATGGCTGCCACACTGCTGTCACAATGCAGATCAAGCCTATTGAGTTCTTTCTGAACAATGAGTGACGCAACTAGTGCAAGTCATCAGCCACTCCTGGTGATTGGACACACAGCGACGCCAGAAGTCCGCGCCGAGAGGACGTTCACGTTGGGCTGTTCGTTGCCGCAAGTGGCTCAGTGTTTTGCTTGCACTTGGGTGCACGTACAATCGACCACACTAATCTGTCTTTAATCTATCACCATACCACTTAACGAGACACTGCCCCGCAGAACGGCGGTTATGAGGATCTTGTGTTCACTGCTACTGTCGAAGTATATCGCTTCAGAGCCCGAAAAACAGCGCAAGTTGCCGAGTTTCTTAATGCCCGTGTCGCTGAAATTTCTGGCGTCGGCATCATTGCTTGTAAGCGAGAAATCGGTGCTGTCCGCGAGCGAAAAAAACAAACCTATTCGATTCGCCTGGTAGCCGAATGCAGTTCTTCAGCGTGGCGGTCAGGTGTTTTACCCCAGAACAACGCAAGTACTTAAAGGTGAGTCGGAATAACAATTATTAAATAAGCAATAAATCAATAAAGGCGATTGGGGCGAAAAATAACGGAGACGCGTTCTATCGCGAGGGCCTTGCTTGCGTGCTTGAGGCCGGCGTCTTCCTCTTAGGTTTGACAAAAATGCCGCGTGCTGGCTAGACAGTTCTGCAAATGCTTTCGAAACAAAGGAAGTTCTTAAAATAGGAATATTGGGCTAAGAGAAAGCTTAGAAATGTTCAAGGGCTATACCCATTTATACAATACGCACAGTGAGTGCACATTGCGTGCGATAGCCGCGATGTCACCAAGCAGACTTTCAGGTTAAAACGCCGGCACTCCACGAGCGCGACTGCATCACATACGGTCTTACACGGCTTTGTCTGTACAGCTAAACGGGGCACACAAGAAACAAGCCCAAATTCCGATATATCAGGCTGCTGCGACGTGTACAAGCATTTACGCACGGTACTGTTGTTGCGCGAAAGCTATCAAACGTGCTGGAAAATAATTTCGTTGAAGTCGAGGTACTTCGGCACCTACTTGCAGCTGTGCGCGTCATCGACAGTGATGCCGACTTCGCGAACCACACGTCGGCGTCATGCGGCGTACGTTAGAAGAAGTCACGTGACCGAGGGAAAAGAAATCGCCGACGCATAAGGCACGCACTCGGCCCGCACCCTTGCGCTTCGACATTTACAGCCTTTGTCGCCAGTCTCGTCATTACTAAGCGCCATGAATATATGTAGACATTTTTTTCAGATATTTCAGGAGAGCACGCAGCGCAACATTGACTGAACGAGCCGTGGACAGAACAATGGGCTTTTCTGAAGGGGGTGAGGAGGAGGAGGGCTAATGAACTCCCGCAGGGCTCGCAGACAGGAGAGGATTGTTCTGCCCGTTGCGGCTGCCACTAGCGGCCACAATGAACGACCCGTCTGCGGAGCTTCAATGTCATGACGTGTCGAAGCGAAAATGTCACGCCGATGACGGAGAACGTCCTCGTTCACTGCGTATGAATAGGTCCTGCCACGATAAGCATCCTGAACTGCGACGCAAGAAAACGTGCGGCGTCCCTTGTGTCCTGCACATCAAGATGGCTGACGTATGTCAACTCGCCCAATTTCACTTAATAATGCTAGTAGAAGGAAAGGTAGTCACAGGACAACATCTACAATCGATGCTCATCTAGTCGGCGCTGAGCAAGGCGCAACGCAATTGCAGAGGGGTTTACGAGTCAGTGAATTTTTTATTGATTTTTGGGGTTTAACGTCCCAAAACCTCGATATGATTATGAGAGACGCCGTAGTGGAGGGCTCCAGAGATTTGGACCACCTGGGATTCTTTAAGGTGTACCCAAATCTGAGCACACGGGCCTACAACATTTCCGCCTCCATCGCAAATGCAGCTGCCACAGCCGGGATTCGATCCCGCGACTTGCGGGTCAGCAGCCAAGTACCTTAGCCACTATAGACCACCGCCGCGGGGCGAGTCAGTGAATTTTTAAGGGTGTGCAGCGCAAGCCCGTAAGTGCCGAAGGAAAGAACGGGAGGCAGAGACGCACACGAGGGCGTCCCTCTTTGCATGTGGTTCTTCAATGCGTCGCCTTTTTTTTTCCAAACTAAATAAGCTTGCCCTGCATACCTTTTTTAAATATTCGCTTTAACAAACAACCCTTCTTCTTCACGCATAGGCTGCACTTCAGAATTCTCCGTTCACTGTAACTTCTTGAGGCACTGCAGTCAGCAATGACGTTTTCTCCTAACCATGCCCGGGCAGACGGCGTTAAGTGTTGATAAAATCAAGCCATTTCTACGAAATGAATGATGATAAGTGGGCGAGAGGGGGGGCTTACCAGTTAACCGGAACTCTCGCGTTAGCCCATCACATCCTTAGAAAGCCGTAAAGCTCTACGTATATTATACAAATCAACTTTTATTTTGTTCTTGATCGTTTGTTGTTTCGTTTCTTCGTTATCATGGCGGCTGCATTGCGAGGTGCCTTCATAATTACGACTTTATGTTCAGTGAAATGAAGCGAGAGAGGTTGTTGTACTGGCTGTAGTGCATGGGAAGTTTGCAACCCTCGGATCGTGGTAGGTTGCATATGAATACATCTGAGTGCGTATTTGGAAAGCATGTGCTGCACGATGCAGTCATTCGCAATGAGGTACATCTGTACGTGCGTGCGTCCATCCGTGCGTCCATTCATGCGTCTGTATGCCCGTCCGTTCGTCTGTCTGTCCGTCCGTCCGTCCGTCCGTCCGTCTGTCTGTCTGTCTGTCTGTCTGTCTGTCTGTCTGTCTGTCTGTCTGTCTGTCCATTCGTACATCCGTCCGTCCACTTGTCACTCACACTAGCACCAACTGCTGAGTGAGTCATAGAAATAGGTAGTTACGAACGGGTCACAAAAAAAAATTGCCCGCAGCTTCCCTCGGGGGAACACTGAGGAGGATGCGGAGCATATAATTGGTTAACGGGGTGTTAAAGTGCGACTTACTTGGGTCGATGGCTAAATTGGTTAACGTGGTTGTGAAATGGGGTGTTAAATTGCGACTTACTTGGGTCGATGGCTAAATTGGTTAACGTGGTTGTAGGAGGGGGTGTTAAATGAGTGAACACGTACACACGTATGCGAAAGGGCGGCGCTGGTCGAAGGGACGTCGATCATTGTGTTTGTGGATTCGTTGGAATTCATTTCACCGCGACCTTGGACGTCGACGCGCCGTACAAACCAACCGACGAGCGGCAACTGAGCGAGCGAGCGCCGACCTTGAGTATATATACAGCACGACGGCGCATGCACTGTCAGCTGTTGAATGTTCTCGAAGCGCGACGCCACATGCGCGTCCACTGGAGAATCAGGAGAATTGTAGATGTCGAACGCGGTGTGTAGAGGAGGAAGGGTGCACAGATGGTGGAGGAGTGAAGCGCGCGCGGTGTGTAGAGGAGGAAGGGATGCACAGATGGTGGAAGAGTGGGCGACGGCGCGGCGGCGCATGCGCGCGCGTCAGCTGTCGAATGTTCGAGAAGCGGTGCGGACGGCGCACTACAAGGCGCGAGTATAAGATGCTCCGCATCTAAAAGACATGCATGGACAGACCCACCGCTTTAGAGGCTTTGCCCCTAATAGTTCGAGTGTCAACGTCGGCAGGTATCTCGACCTACTTGGGGCATGACGATAGTTATAGCGCGAGAACAAAACGACGACACAGAGACAAGAAGGACACGAAAGACACGAGTCCTTCTTGTCTCTGTGTCGTCGTTTTGTTCTCGCGCTATAACTATCGTCATGCCATACCAACTAGCCCAAGCTGCCACACTACTTGGGGCGTCGACCGGAGCCAACCTCCTTGGCTGGGGAAGCACCATCTGCTGCGCGCAGCTCTGGGGCAATCAGCCTAATGCAACTCTGCATTTTCAGGCATGGACTTTTTGTACCATATTGGCTCGATTTATTATCAATAAAAGTTATTGCTCCGGTTTCACGTCCCAAAACGACGATATGATTAACCACCAGAGATACCTTCGTGGACGGCACCAGAGATTTCGATTACCTGGGATTCTTCAACGTGCACCTAAATCTAAGCGCAGCGGCCCCTAAAATGTCATCTCAGTCAGAATCAGGCGGCCGAGGATCGATCCCGCGACCTTCTGGTGAGCAGTGACACAGCTCCGGTCAGCAGTCGAGTTCTATACCTACTAGACCACCACGGCAGGTTACCCAGATGGAAAAGTGGTGCCGTGCTACGATAGTCCAATGTCGGGATGGGGTAGCTTTCAATCGGAGTCTCATTCGGGCCTGCTACATATTTAAACATTTATTCCCACAAACGTCTACATGTGGCTTAAAATTGCACTTGCGTTTATTGCTGCTCTGCTCCAGCTCGCAGAAAAATCGGCCTCATTCCATGGTGATGAGCAAACACTATCTGCGCCATGAGGAATCTGCCTGCCGACAAGGCTAAATTCCATATCCCATGTCTGTTGCTTTATCAGCTTTCAGCCTGTTACCTACAATTGTGTTATATTTTATTCTCATGGTTTCCATGTATCTCAGTTTTACTTAGGTTTTTTTTTTCATCACCATTGCCACATAATTAACTTATCTTTCCTTTATATTGCTAATCTCGTTGCTTTACACCTGTTTCTTGTTAGTTCTTTTAGCGCATTCTTGCTGGTTGTTTACTTACGTTTCTTGTTAGTTCATCGAGTGTTTCATAAATCGAGTTGTTTTACCCCAATGTTGTTAAATGTAATTGCTGTACATAATCACCCATGTTATCGCGTTGATCATTTTTGTGACTGTGAAAAATGTCCTTGATTGCTGCGCAGACTTCACCATACATTATCATTTTGCGATATAGTCCTGTTATTAGCACATCGTGCGGTTTCCCATGTTAATGTCTGTGCCACTGTCATATACTTGATATTATATACTAAATAGACACGTGTTGGAGGCGCCACATGTATATAAGCAGATAATTTCGCATTTGTAATGTACTCCCTGACGAAGGCCGGACGCCAGCCGAAACGTAAGAATTAAAAAAGTTCTCGTACGTTCGTCCGCTCAGGCCAATTTCTCTCTCCCTCTCTGTATGTATGTATGTATGTATGTGTGTATGTATGTATGTATGTATGTATGTATGTATGTATGTATGTATGTATGTATGTATGTATGTATGTATGTATGTATGTATGTATGTATGTATGTATGTACGTACGTACGTACGTACGTATGTATGTATGTATGTATGTATGTATGTATGTATGTATGTATGTATGTATGTATGTATGTATGTATGTATGTATGTATGTATGTATGTATGTATGTATGTATGTATGGGCAGGCATGGTGGCGAAAGTGGCCGTAGCGTTGCAAATAGTGAAGAAGATCCTCCATGAGAACGGTAACAACGAGACTCTGGCCGAAGCTGTCGAAATAAACGCTTCCGTTGTTACTGTTCTCACAGAAAATCTACTTCACTGTATATATTTTATTTCATTATTTTTCATTTAAAAATACCTCACAGCGCTGTGTTGAGACAGTGTAAGGAAGGCGGTACAAAAGGTGCAATTTGAGTATCGCTCACAAAATACAAATATGGGAACATATTTCATGAACCAAGTAACAAAGAGCAGTGCAATAGAAAGTAGGTACGGCATAACTGAAAAAAACAATCACAACACTAGCAAAGACAAAACGTATAACTGGGAAACAAGCACACGGGGCATTATCTCTAAAGTAATGCAATCAAGCATATTTTATAAAATAAATGAATTGACATATCAAGAAAGAAGAAGAAAACGCAAAAAGCCACACTACGGTGTCATAAAACGATGAATTAAAATAAAACAAGACAGAAAAGTTATAATGACAGAAAGGGCGTACAGATATAATGGCAGACTTCTTCGTGCTTCCTTGGCCACATAAGTGGACAATGCGGCGCGGAATGTACAAATGTTTTCTGGACATGCGATGCTATCTGGCAGAGAATTTCAACATCGGACAGCGCGTGGAAGTGCTGGGCTATTAAATGCACGTGTTGATACGTAAATGCGCATACAGCTAAAGTTATTATGAAGCCTGTGTGACGTAGAATAGGGCCGTGTCGAGCATGCCAGTGTTCGAGACGAGTGAATTAATTTGTGAAACAGTGTCAGCAAGGCAATGTCACGGCGAATACTCAAACGTTGCAATAAAAGGTCTAGTTTGATTTGTGTGATACCAGGGTTTTAATTGTTTGAATTAAACCGACTTGCACTGTTCTGAACTCGTTCTAATACGTCGATCAGGTATTTCTGGTGAGGAGATTAAATAGGATAGGCGTACTCTAGTTTAGGGCGACCAAGAGTGAGGTATGCTAGCTCACGAACATTCGTAGGAGAATTTTTTAAAATTTCGACGCAGGTATCCCAAGGATCGGGTAGCTTTGACTGAAATGGAGGTGAATAGTTCAGACCAAAAAATATTTTAAGTGAGTGCGATTCTCAGATATTTATATTGTGTAGCAATTGCAAAAGTGTCTTTACTGATATGGTATGAATGCAATGAAGGTGTAGCTTTCCGAGTGAATGACATTAATGTGCATTTCGCGTTTTTAACGCCCTTAACCATTCAGTGCACCTCTTACTTATTTTTGTAGGTCATGCTGAAGAACCAGATGGTCGTCTGTTTTTTCTATTGGGCGATATACAATGCAGTGATCGGCAGATATTCCTATAGTACAGGACACATTATGTGGGAGATCATTAATGAATATGAGAAAAAGCAAAGGACCGGGAAGCCCCGCCGCGGTGGTCTAGTGGCTAAGGTACTCGGCTGCTGACCCGCAGGGCGCGGGTTCGAATCCCGGCTGCGGCGGCTGCATTTCCGAGGGAGGCGGAAATGTTGTAGGCCCGTGTGCTCAGATTTGGGTGCACGTTAAAGAACCCCAGGTGGTCTAAATTTCCGGAGCCCTCCACTACGGCGTCTCTCATAATCATATAGTGGTTTTGGGACGTTAAACCCCACATATCAATCAATCAAAGGACCGGGAACACTTTCTTGTGGTACACCAGACGATACTGCATTTGAGAAGGACGAAAAGTTATTTGCAATGGTGAATTGGTGACGATTACAGAGAAAATACCGGAGCCATGATAAAGTGATACTGCCCAATTAAGAGCTGGAAGTTTTCAAATAAGGCGAAAGTGTGCGACGCGGTCAAACCGCGGCCTTGAAAAAGTCAAGAAGAGAAAAACAGTCAGTTCGTAGGCTCTTGTTAAAGTTTCTGTGTGCTAAATTCAAGCAACTGTGTTTCTCACGATAGGCCCGTTTTAAAAGCACGCTGCCTTGAAAAAGTCAAGAAGAGAAAAACAGTCAGTTCGTAGGCTCTTGTTAAAGTTTCTGTGTGCTAAATTCAAGCAACTGTGTTTCTCACGATAGGCCCGTTTTAAAAGCACGCTGATTATGGAAAGATAACTTGTTAATCTGAAGGTGTCTGTAAATCTGCGAGGCGATAAAGTGTTCGCGTAGCTTACAAGAAATGCACGCCGAAGAGATTGGACGGTAAGTTTTGCAGGACAATTTGTTGCCATTTAATAACCAATATAATCTTTGCGAATTTAGTGTCTCTCTCTCTCTCTCTCTCTCTCTCTCTCTTTATATATATATATATATATATATATATATATATATATATATATATATATATATATATATATATATATATATATATATATATATATATAGTTTAGTAGATCCTCCGTGAGCGGTCACAACGTGGTTTATTTCGACGTTTCGGCCTAGAGTCTGGCCTTCATCATGTATGAAGGCCAGACTCTAGGCCGAAACGTCGAAATAAACCACGTTGTGACCGCTCACGGAGGATCTACTAGACTATATGCAACGCTACGGCCACTCAACCACCATGCCTGCCTACATATATATATATATATATATATATATATATATATATATATATATATATATATATATATATATATATATATATATATATATATATATATATATAGGTACTTGCCATTTTGTGCCTGCTGCGGATGCACTCAGGGTGTTATTGCTTTGGCAAACAACGCTGGTCTGTCATCAGCATATTGATGAAGAACAGGTCCCAGGACCCCGGGATCTCGAAGTTCAGAAAGTGATCTGCGTCAAACTTAAGTGCCCGACTATGCACGAAAGGAGGCTGAAAGGAGCGAAGGAGTTTCTGTCGAGAAAACATGTGGGAGCTACAAATAATGAATATCGACACAATGTGACGGTTGTGTGCAACGCAAACTGCCGGCCTGTTATAGAACAAACATAGAACGGACGTATCTTTTTGTGCCGGCACAATACCTGCAACACAATTTGCTATGTCAGGTGACAGTTCGCCAGCGCCGCTGCAGGCTTACGTCGCTCAAAGTTTCACAGAAAACTGCGAGGAAAACGCGTCACTTACACGAGACAAAGGAAACGAGGGCCACTTCAAGAAGTCGTTTCTGTTTTTAGACACAATATTAGTGATAACTAGCAGAGAAATATTCTAAAGGAAGGGTAGGGGGTATTCATGATATGAATTTGAAAAAAGTACATAGCACGAAGATATAACAGGAACAGAATCAGCAACATTCAAACTCGAATGTTGGTTTCATTCAATACGCAGAAATACCGATTCGGTCAGTACGGACTCAGTCCCATAATATTATGAATTTGTATTGCCGCACCCATTCTTCTGAACTATTGAACAATAAAAAATTCTTGTGCACGCCTACTTAAGCTTGTATCCGTGATGAGCGCTTCTGTCACCATGACACGCCCACAATACAATTTCGACGCAAAATTCGGAACTTTTGCGACTTATTGGTGGCACTACTATACATCCGACATGGCGGTCGTGGAGATGATCACCCCGAAAGACACGATACCGGAAAGTACTTTCTTGGCGAAGACTGCCATTCTTCATGCTTCGGTGGCCCTTGGAGTGTGTTTTTGAGAAAGTGGGGGGAAGCGCTAACATAATTTATTAAGTGAATAAATGCCGGGTAGCATATTGGGAAGATAAATATGCGCGAAATCGTATCGTATCGATCAGACGAACTAAGCGCGAGAACTGCAAAGCTGGAAGTCGCTGTATACTCGTGCAGAAAATGGGTGCTGTATACATTCGCGGCCCCTTGTTATTTGCCTGCTATATTTCACACTCTTAACCCCTGATGGCTTTTTGGGGCGCTAATTTGAACGGGACGCTCAATTTTACTCCCTCTGTATGTAGGCTGCGAGCATCGAGGCTCGCAGTGAAATCAGTCGCATGTTTATTTTGTTTTCTACTTTCATTTAACTTGAAAAATTCAAAGGGTTACGGTAATGTCGAGACCGTTCACGACGTTGAAAAGCGACCACAAACACGTGAACACAACCAGCAGCATCTGCTGTTTGAAGTAGGCTCAAAACTTCAATCATCTCAACACAGCTTCCGGCCACCACCGCTCAGCGGCGCCACGGTAACTGGAAGTTGCGAATAGGTACTAACACATTATCACAACATCACACCCCACTCAAATGCGCTCCCCTCACTATCACAGTGAATCATAGCAACCTTGCGTGGATGTTCTCGATTATACTTGCAGTTACACCAAGAAACGTGAACCAACCACCTGGAACCGATAAGGATAGAATTATACTGCTCCGTCTGCCCTCATTGCATGAACCTTGTCATCCGCTCTGCCTGCGCGAATATTTATCCCTCGCTTATTTTCCTTTGCAAACCATTTCAGTATTTCAGCTAGTGCCTTGTCTGAGTCCAAAATGGAAAACAGGCTGTCCACGGCTTCCTGGTGCATCCCTGCAGGGTGGAACGACAGCTTATACCTCTCTCCTGATGAAGAAATAGACTTAGACATATTGAAGACCATCACCTTGGTCATCAACGCCTATCCTCATCTTCCACGTCATTGCGTCCCGCCTACCCACCGTGCCTCAACTTTCATGCATACAAAGAGCAACGTTATTCATTTAAACACCCACCCACCCACGGGCACTAAACACTAAACTTAGGGAAATACACAATCGACGCATTTAAGATGCGAAGCAGCTTAAGATGGAGTTCGATTCGGTGTGCGTGCGGCGTGACCATGGACCCTTACTGCGCACGCGCCAACCCCCTCGTGTCAGCGCGAGGAGTTGGGGTGGAGAGAGTGTGGTGGAGGGGGTGGCATGAGCGCGCTACCTGCACTCCACACATCCCCCGGCAGCGTGGGCGAGAAACTGCTACAGATATGGAACACGGGCTCGACATGCCCAAACGCAGTGTCAGCAGGCGAACCCCGCCGTACGCAACGCCGACGTCAAAGCCAAGCGTCAGTGTCCAGCCAGACAGACCATGCGAGTCCAACCTCTGTGCAGAACGTCTCACTAGACAACTTCAAAGCCCTGGCTACGACGGTGCCAACTCCAACAAAATAGACCATCACCCGTTAGAGGGGACCACGAGGCGATGCGAAGCAGCACGGGGGTCGCACACTGCGTTTTAATCGGTCTCACTAGGTGTCTACGTCAACAGCAACATAAGAGCACAAGAACAACACAAACGATAACACTCAATACGCAACATTAACAGAGACATAACGTAAACGCCTGTATAGTTAAACCGATGCAAACGTGGTCTGTGCCACCCACGCTGCTTTGCATCTCCTCCCGGTACTCTTCAAGGTTAATTCACACGAGGGGATAAAGGAGGAATTTTCGCATCGGACGGCGCATCACGTGACGCAAACGTCATCGAAACTTGCCGTCCTCGCTTCATCCGCTCTCCTCCGCTTGCAGCACAAATGGAAATGCGTCGCAGCTATTTCGATTCATCCGTTTGACGGTCATCTGCCCTCGATCGAGAGAAATTCAGCGTCAAATCTGTCAACACAGGTCATATTGGCGTGGCTAAGATGCAGGCTGCAGGCTTACAAAAAACCACGTCTTTTAGTTTTGCGGCAACGACCGAATGTGTTTCGTGTGACAGTGGAAGAGGCGAGTGGTTTTTGGTCGCATAAGCGCGCTGCATAAGCATAGGAGTCGAGGGTATGCACGAGGATTCGGCGAGCGTAGCTCCGGCAATGTGCATGCGACATATCGGCTGCTGCGCCGGATCAAACTAGTCACGTGACTATTCGTTCCACGGAGCAGCGACATTTCGCCCTCGCGTGTGAATCTAGCTTTGGCCGGAGATGGTGCGATTTCAAGGGCTCCTTCCAAAATGAGAACCCAATAAGTCTATTGCGCAAAGTAAGAGAGTAGACTCAATAGAATGTTCCCTTAATTTTTCGAAGAAATTGCTTTTCTTGAAAACTTCCTTCGGGATATTTCTCCTATTCTTATGCATCAAATCGGCTTGGGCCAGTTATACCTCCTGGTGGGGCGGGGTCGCTTCAACTGTCTGTTTAGTCATTTTCACACAAAGGGGTACAAAAAGCACACACGCTCACGCACGCACGCCCGCAAGCACATCTTTTTTACTTCAACAGCAGCTAATTGTTGGAAGTTGGTTTGCCGTGTACAGACGGGTCCACTACTAAAGGGAACAACCTCATGGGCAGCATGTTTAGATTTCGCTATCTTACGGAATTATAGCGGCTTAGATATGCATAAGACTACTGGTGGTTCAAACTTCTGACTCCTTTTGACAGACTATATACTTGCATGAAGATTGGTTCCTAATCCACTTGCTCTTTGAGGACCACGAATATTGATGGTGTGCATTCGAGTGTTCCCTTTAACAGTGAACCATACTGTACGTCAGACCATTCCTTTGCGCCGACTACGAATGTTTGTGTCATGGCTGAATATAACGACGCTTTTTTTTTATTATTATTCGTCATGCCAAATCGCTCATCTTTAGTTTCCCTTTCTTCACAGTGTGTATATGTGTGTGTATAAGGGGGGGAGGGTGAGAACGCACTCACCAAAACGGCCTTCAGCCGAATAAGCTATGACGTGGCTATTATTATAACGGCTTCTGGTGCATACTTATCAAATTAAGCATCACATTTAGAGAAGTGATCTTTTGTACAATTCAGAAAAGGCTGGCGCCTATCTTCAGCTGACAACAATTGAGGCTATTCATGACTAAGGCTCGTTTGAAGGATATAGTTCTTTCAATCATTTGTGGATGTTCGTCACACTGATGACACATTTAGCTTCTGCACAACGTAAATTCTAGAGTGCGGGCTCCATATTTCTGCGCTGATATTTCGTGCTTTGGAAGTATAAAGTCATTTCGAATCGCAGCATCCTTTAATGTAATGCGAGTGTTCTCATGTGAAATAAAGCAGCCGGCAGCAGCTTATCATTTTTCTTCTCAATAAAGAGAGCACATACCAGCATACGCGGAGCCTCTAACAGGCGTTATTCCAGCGCATGCGCAGTCCAACGTCCACATTTCGCAATCGCAAATCCTATGCGCTAAAGTTATTACGGGTAGTACGACGTGGCTGGTCTTCTTTTGTCATAAGTGTACAGCCCATTGTTGTTCTTTGGGTAGCGAAGGAGAAGTTTCAATTTGTATCTCGCGGCAAAAGCACGTTCCTCCAGAGCGAGCGGGGAGTTAATTCACAGCCGCGCCATGGCGAGAATTCCCGCTCTCTTTCAACGGTCGGCCTGGACGATCGCCAATTCGGAAACGCTTCGTGCGCCTTCCGACCTTGCCGCTGCGTGCGACCAGAGCCGGGACGGCGCTGCTATTTACGGCAAACAAAACAGGAAGAGCGGAGACTCTCTCATCTGCTGCGGCCATTCTTATCGCCTCATCGCATTATCTCAGCTATCAGTCAATCGCGCGAAACGTCAAATCCACGCATTGTTTCTGTTTTGTATACAGGACAATCAGACGTCCAGACGGGTCCCCGCCGACTTTATTCACGGCTGCATATCAAGCGGCCAAGACTCGGCATCCAGTTCAAATCGTCAGCGCGCTATCAGCATTACCATTTCTCTTCTCAGCTTACGTGAATGAGATCGAATGGTAGGCATAATGATGGATATAAATAAAACGCTTTTCGATCAGTCCAGTAGGCCACTGAAGTGGCCTGTGGGCTTGAACAATTTTTATAACGGGAAAGAAAGCTGTGGATGCTTTTCCCGGTAATGGAGGCTCCGGGATGCTTTTCCCGGATGATTTTCCCAAATGCTTTTGCCCTGAAAAAGCGGCCGCAATAACTACTGAAACAAGAAACCACGAGCTGCGTACTTTTGTTGTTTTTGATTGATTTGTGGGGTTTGACGTCCCAAAACAAGCATATGATTATGAGAGACGCCGTAGTGGAGGGCTCTGTAAATTTCGACCACCTGGGGTTCTTTAACGTGCACCCAAATCTGAGCACACGGGCCTACAACATTTCCGCCTCCATCGGAAATGCGGCCACCGCAGCCGGGATTCGATCCCGCGACCTGCGGGTCAGCAGCCGAGTACCTTATAGCCACTAGACCACCGTGGCGGGGCACTTTTGTTGTTTTTGTAACAGCACCTTAGTGCTCCCCATAGCGAATGAGCACTTACAATAACGATGCAAGGGCGACGGGGACCACGTCAGCAGCGTGTGGAGATAGGTTTCCCAAGGGAAGCCACGCTCTCCACTGCCGGGTTCGTCGACTCTCCAACACGGCGCAGAGATTGCACTCGAGGCAGGACGCCAACAAACACGGCTTTATTTCTACCCGAGATACGGCACAGTGCGACAATCACGGGCTTGCAGCCCGACCGAGTGTACGCTTGCCGGCAGGCGCTACGGCTAACACACGAAGGGCGGCAGCCGAGCGCGTGCACAAGAAGACGCCAGCTAAAGTAACGTGTCTTCCTCTCGTGCAGCCATGAGTGAATCTGCCCAGCGGCAGGAGAGCAACGGGCGAACGCGAGCTACCGGAAAAGGGCGCTCACGGGCGGCTAATCAGGATTGGCGTGACGTAAGGGGGAGTGGGGGACATGGCAGTCCGACGGGACAGTATTTCTTGACGAGCCGCTGGTGAGCATTACCGAGAGCAGGACACTCACACAAGAGGTGGGACAATGTTTCCGCCGCGCCGCAATCAGCGCAGTTCGGGAGATCGCGCCGCACAGACAATGCTTCCTTTTACCACTGGCCACACGGAGCCGGTCCTCAGGGCTAGGAAGGGCCCTAAAACGCGACGGGTTAAACCAGGTCACAGGCATGGGGGAACGGGGGCGTTCTGCAGCACACCAGAGTCAGGATACTCGCACGCTACCCCCGGTGAATGTAGCTGCGTGCCGAGTCGAAGGAGCTTGCGCAGTCCGTTAGCTGGGTCTCGGCGGAATGTGCTCGTTTGGCAAGTTCATCAACAGCCTCGTTCCCCGCGAGGCCGGCGTGTGAAGAGATCCACTGAAGCACAATGTCACAGCCACGCTCTTGAAGGACAAGTAGGCTGCGTGCAGCGTGCTGAGCCAGAACTGGCCACATTCCTCCCTCGCAAGCGGCAGGCTTCGAATCGCAGAATATTGCTGCGCTCGTAACGGCTGGCGACTCGCGTAGGAGGTCGGCAGCCAACAGAAGCCCGACTAGCTCAGCTGTTGTTGAGAATGCGCAATACCGCGAGCAGCACTGTCACTCCATGTCAAACTGAAGGCCTATGCAGGCGGCCGCAGCAGAGCCATCACGCAGGACGAACCCATGAGTGAACACTTGCGTCCTAGCGGCCAGGTCGCCGTACACTTTCGCCGCCACCTCCTGCGTCACGGCACTGAGCGGGGTGCGGCACTTCAATCAGACCCCCGGCAAGTGCAAATTCACTCGAAGGGGCACTCGCCGGTGAGGGGGCGGCCAGCGCGGAGGGTGCACGCGATAGTCAGCCAAGCGCTCGCACAAGCTTGGGGAACGATGCTCCAAAGGGAAAGGCATGCTCAATTTCCACATTCCCACCTCATAAAGACCGATTCCAGCCTTTGAAAGAGGCTGTCCAAGGCCTAACAGCAAAGTCGCCTTAGCCGCAAGGGGGCTGGCAAATCGAGCATTGTCCAGCAGGACGGTGTCGCCTCCACGAAGGCCAGGACAGAAAAAGGGTACCACACAACACGGAGAGGCGAGGTTGTCGCTTCCGTTGACACGAGTACACGGTTGTCCAAAGTTACCCTAAATATCCACTCAAAGTTCCACAACATCAGGGAGAACCCGCTGTCAAGAAGGAGGTATGCAGCTCAGAGGGAACAGGGGCAAGCCGCACAACAGGGGCAGACAGCTCGCTTGTTCACCGGACTCGATAAGTTGCAGCCGGGAAAGAAACAACCATGCTCAGGAATGAGCTCAAGGTTGAGTGGGCGGACCAGCCGCCGGAAGCGACCGCCAAAGCCCCCAGGTCGGTTAGCTGGATGGTGATGTCAGCAAGAAGAAGGCGGAAACTAGGCCTCAGCGAAGAAGGCCTGGGACAGTAGACCACCGATCAGGAACAGGCATGTAGACGTGTGTACGAGCAGCGTAGCGCTTATTCTCCCTTTACTAACGTGGTCGGAATAAGGTCGAGCTGCCTGGTAGTGGGAGAAAGGCTGCCTAGCTGCTTAAGTGCGTTTCTGCAGGTTGTACCAGTGGCGTGACTTTGGGGCAGCCTTCTCACGGTTTTCCTGCGGTTCGGTGACTCACGGATTTGAACACGTCAACTTCTTGGTATAAGGGCTAGTATGGCAGTCGCCAGAGACAACTCCTTATTCTGGGACGAATCGGCTCTCTAAAAATAAGGTTGGCCCTGATCTACACTTTCGAGTCGAAATGACGACAATATGAGCCGAACTGAAGACGGCTAAAGCGAAAGCGAGTGTTGAAGATTGGGCGAGTTGGCTCGTCGTACTTGAACTGGTATAGCGCATTATGGGGAAGAAGAAACGGCTGAGCAGACCGACACAAGAGAACAGAGCGCTCTGTTCTCTTGTGTCGGCCTGCTCAGCCGTTTCTTCTTCCCCATAATGCGCTATACCAGTTCAAATAAAGCGAAAGCATTAGCTTAAATTCGCCATGAGTTTTCCTCTTTCAATCCGTGAATACTAAACGGTGGCGGTGGTGACGCTGATTTATTATGCATATTGAAATGTTTAGACATTGTATTTCATATACAGCGGTGTGTGATGTGTCATGTCTGCGCTTGCATCGGCAACCATATGCGAAACCCTTGGTTTCCTGCGAGGTGCCTAGTGCCTTTATGCACGGTTTTCGCATGTATTGTGGAAAAGTCGAGAGCAACGTATTCGATGAGTGCAATCTAAATTCCTGACAATATTTAGTTCGTATATTTCTTGGGAATTTCGCAAGGGTGGCGCTTTGAGCTGTGCAGAAAGGCAGCAGCAGCGCTGTGCGGCTGAGCTGGCCATGAAGTTGACAGAACTGCTCAAATTGAAAATTTTCTAAATAGAACCACCGTAGCGAGGGTGCCACAAACAAAAGTTCACGTCCCCACTGTGGGTTACAGACGATTCTTTTTTAATGCTCATTGCCGAAACAATGGTCCGACGCGGTAAAGTAGCCAGCTACGATCAAGTTGCCAGTTAGCGAGAACATCACGCACTTGAGAAAAAATCGAGGCATAACGGAAATCGCCCACACTTCGGCGAGCGATATCTGTCCGCTGTTCAGCTGTGGAAAGAACCGGGAGCAGATGGATCGAGAGGCTTAAGGACTGATGTCAGTGCTAGCAACACGAAACGTCTGGCGAGAGGAATCCTTCCTCGACCCGAGAATAAAAATGTCGCGGCAAGCAAGAGAGCACGCGAAAACTGGGGCTCTCCGAATGGGTGGCGGCGCTAATTCAATTCGGCTGATCATCCAAGCGAAACTATCACCGCGACAAAACAGTGTCAGCGGAGAGCACGCGCATATGCACAGCGGAACCTCAATAGCTGCACTTATCCGTTTGTGTTGATGGCAAAAGAGATTCGCACGAAAGCTTGGGACGACGTGCACGCGTCGGAGTTATCCCGAGAGTAAGGCATGAGAAGTTCAAGAACACAAGGACTGTGGTCACGAGTTCACAAGTGTCGACACTTTCTTGCGCTGACATCACGAAAAATTGGCGCTGCGTAGATGGTGGTTGTCCTTTCTCTGGCTTTCTTTACTACCCCTTGATATACGTTGTACATATATCCTATGTTTGTGAAGTGCGCTTAGCGCCGTCGACGTAATGAGGCGCTGCTAGTGACGTCACGACGCACGCTCTCCGCCCAGCCCAAAGTTCACCACCGCGCCCTCTATGATCACGTGACAACTCACAGCTCTCTCCGAGCACAGCGTACGCTGCATCGGGCATTTAGTTTCCTAAATATAAAATATAGGGAACTTGGGCGCTATTGTGTCTATGGGAGCTGCAACGCACGGCGCTTCAGCGAGTATGGGAATTATGGGTAGTACACGGAGTTGTCTAATCTTCGTACTTCTGGCTCCATGTGTGCTCGTGTGGCTTGACGCTAGTTTCTCGCGAAACAAAAATCACCAAATGTTCAGCGGTTGTGCTTCATCACCTCTTTTTTTTTTTTTAGGCTTACCATGTCAAATCGGACCAGGTAGTTTAAAAAAGTCGTTCTTTCCTTCGAAACAAAACCGAAACATAGCAATAAACGAAGCCAGAAGTGCCACAAGTGCGATTAGCCGCCCACAAGTACGCAGACTCTATACGAAAAACCGTGTGCTACCCAATCATTCCTATGGTCGCTAAACAATCGCAGCGCCGGAGTCCCCTCTATAATTAATTTTAGGAAACTCCATGCGCTGGAGGCTCCTTCCCGGCGCGATGTGCTCGGAGGCAGCTTTGCAGCTGCTGTGCCAGTTGTCACGTGATCACACAGAGCAGTGGCGAGCTTTGGGCTGAGCTACAAGTGCCTCAGTATGTCGACGGCACCTACCACTGTCCACAAGCATGAGATAGGTCTATACGAGGCTACGTTATGCTTTACCCTCTCCCGTTCTCATTTACATTCTCCGAGCTCTGTCTTCCCTTTCCCACCACTCTTATCTACTGCACTGTACACACATGGCTACGCTGTGCATCCGCTCCTCTGTGCACAGCTGCGCCGAGTGTTGAGCGGAAGCTCAAACAGCTCCGCTGTCGAAAAGAACTTGCGCACTGTAAGTGGAAGAGCCTGAGATGCATCTTCACCATCGCAGCAATGGGGCCGACTCATTTACAGCCGAAGCGTGTAGCAACGTCACGGGCCGAGGAATGCCGCCGAACAATCAATCATCACCGTCTGTGGAAACCCTCCCGACGCCCACCGACTTGCTTGCTTGCTGTGCGTGACACAGCAGTTGCAGTGCATACAGCCGTGGCTTCCACAAGGACTCCCGGTGGTTGTTACGGCAGCAGCTCCGAGTGAAGATGTCATAAAAGGCGCAACCGGCGCGGTTTCCGCAGGCGAGTCGCCGCCTGACACGCTTCGCTGGCAAGGGCATGAAGCCAGGTGAACGAGGCCAAATCGACGAGCTTCCAGCCACGTTACGTCAAGCATAGCGCACGAATTCACGACGCCAAAGCGAAGGCAAGCACATCTATCTACTCAAACATGGTTTCATGCCCCGTCATCAGTTCTTGCGCCGCTTCTAACCACCGATAGCTCAGTTGAAGTGCTCGAGTCACAATTACGCTTCGCACATTGACGCCCGCTGACAGAACAGATACGAGATCTTCATTGCCAATGCAAAGCGCGAGAGAATTCCAATGCCGAGTCACCGCTCTCGACGCCATCGTACTGCAGATGTTCAGGAGAAGGTTTGAAGGCACAGAAAGAATCTTGCAGACATGAAAACTTCATGCTGTACTGCCGTCATTCCCATGTATGTGATTCTGTACACCTGACGAACAGCTGCGAGAAAAACGCGCAGCTGCTGAATTTCCCTCTGCTTGTTTATTATCTTTTTTTTAAAACATCTTCCCAACGATTTCGACAATAATCACGCGCAGAAGCACTGCAGACAACGAGACCTTGAAATGCTTTGTTTTTGTTTCTTCAGTTTGTTCAGCTTACACGCGTATAAAAATCATTACCGGGAAGTTCACGAAGAGGACGCGTGAAAAAAGGAAACAAGACTAACACTGGTGTTTACAGGTACCTCAGTTACCCTGCAACATTACGATAAAATCACGGGGCGGATCGCTGACACATTGCTAAGAATGAAAACAGTTACACATGCAAGCTGTCGGCTTCCTTAGAAAGAAGTACTCATCAACAAAAAAAAAACAAGAAAAAAAGATTTCCCCAGCGTTTTTTTTTTTTTACTACTGGCAATCTACTCCGCACTGGGAAGCCGTATGGGGCGTAAATATTGCAGAATAATTGATTGATTTGTTGGGTTTAACGTCCCAAAACCACTACATGATTATGAGAGACGCCGTAGTGGAGGGCTCCGGAAATTTCGACCACCTGGGGTTCTTTAACGTGCACCCAAATCTGAGTACACGGGCCTACAACATTTCCGCCTCCACCGGAAATGCAGCCGCCACAGCCGGGAAAATATTGCAGAATAGAGAGAAGAAAATAATAACAAAAAATAAACGAAATATCATATGTGCAAGTGAACTTGATAAATATATCAACCACACGTAGACACCCGCTGGTTTTCAGTGTAATTCCGTCCCACGTTTAGGGCAGATTTCTTGAAATAAATTTCCTTGGCGTTACATACAACGGCGCCTTTTCCCGTATTCTTTCACGTGCCTTGTCTGTTTCTGCGCTGCTCATAAACGAATGGGCCCAACTCGAGCACCCTTCAGTTATGTAGTGCAATCAAGTCTCCAGCAAAAAGGTCGCAGTCTTCAAGCAACTGGCTATACACACAAAATTACTCGGCCATGGCTGCATCTCCGATCACGACGGCGAATTGTTGGAACTGTGTGTGCTGACAGTGAACCACTGATTTCGCACATGCTTGGAAATGTTACGCTGTAGTTTCCGCATATTGCCCCTCGTCGAAACTTGTTCCTTGGTGTTATTGTTATGAAAGTGATAAACAGATTCACAATAATCACAAGCTTGATCATTCACCAGATATACATTGAAAACGCGAGTATGTAACAAGAAGGGCCTCGAATCTGTACTGCCCTTCAAACGAGCAATCATTCCGCACAGGGGGGATTCCCTCAACGTATTTAAAAAGTTCCCGAACCCCTCTTTGTGCGTATTCAAAAAAACATACAGCGGAAAGCAGACGCTGCAGTAAACATCTCGGGCACATCTTGCGGTCGCACTCCCGGCCAGGAGAATAACCAACTCGAACGCGAAATTTCCGCTTTCTGAAGCGCCCTCTTTTCCTACAACGGGCCCTCCTCACTCTCTCCGGGGCAGCCGACGGTTGCGGCACGGCGTCATAGAGCAGATTACCTCTCTGCTGCTTAAACCAACAGCGGCGTTTGGAGCAAATGCGCTTCTTGCCACGTACCTGCGCCACGCTCCATAGTCTATGACAGCACTAAGTAGTTAGAACACTCTAGCCCGCTTCGAAACCGCCTGGTGAGAGCGTGTTTCATGACCAGTGCGTGACGTGGCTTTCCTATTACATACTCGTAAAACCTCGCAACCCAACGCGCTCGTCGGGACGAATAAACGGGGGTGCGAAAAATCCAAGCAACTCCAGTTGTTCTTGATGAATTCGAAAGGTTTTTTTTCCTTTTTTTTTTTGGCAAGCAACGTGGGCTTGTCGGTGTATCATTTGAAAAGCTTCGATGTAGCGCCACACGGACTTAAAAAGGGCCCTATAGTGTCCTTGTGTTCCTTCTCGTGTTCATGGGTTGACCATCGCTGCATCAAGACTGTTCAAGAATTTCTTCGGCGATTGATCCGTAAGCCAGCACATATAGTCCTCTACTGAGCTCAATCGATTAAAACTTCGAAAAGTTTTGAACGTGGCTCTTTCGGCTAGTTGGTTATACGAGTCAAAATGCGGTATAGCGCTAAAACACAAGGACGAGGAAGAGGCAGACGATAAAGGATAGCACTTCTCCTGTATCTGTTCCTCGTTCGTGTAAGTCAGAAGTATGCCGCATTTCTAGAAGTTGTTTTGGATACCTTTAATAAAAAACACAGCCCTTAAGCGTGCCGAATCAACGTGTTATCGTTAAGACCACAGTGAAAATTTTCAGTTTCTCTTTCTCTGCGTTAGGTTCACTAATTGGGAAATACTGACTAATTACTTTTGAAAAAGCCGTAACCTCAGCGAGAAACATTTAGCACAAAACTCTTAACACGCGATGAGAAATCTCGCATTTTCTAAGCAAGTAAATATAAATCTCTTCAAGTGTGAGCTGCAGGATGTAGCAAAAGCTGCTCCATTCACACATATCGACAAGACAAGCTGCCTGCCCTTGCAATATACCATTCATATTTTCATTTTTAGTGAAGAAACTCAATGCATTTGAATTTTAATTCCCCTTTGGCTACGACAAAAAACAGTAGAAAGGGATAGGATGACATTGTCATGAAGGATGTGAGAAAAAATGAAGATGATGGGAATTTAGGGCCTTGTCAATGTGTATATGAGACACGGAAAAGCAGAACCGAAAATGATCATTGAACATGCTCGTGAATACAGTCGTCCACGATGTCAATGAATCACCCGCTGACGAACACTTTTGCACACGACCAACCAAACTTGAGATTCTCTCGTTTTCACTCTCAAGTCACCATCTCTTCATTATCATCGAAGACGGTCAGACAACGACACCCTATTTAAAAAGTAAATACGTACAGTAGCAAATCTTGAAGATACCCGAGCGAAATTTGCTAGCAATAACTAGCAACGAAAAACATTTCCTCGTGCAAAATTAGCACCGTACCCCACTTCTGAGGTGTACCATGACCCTTTGTCAAAGTTGCGCCATGCTGGAACAAGCGCAGACAAACTGAAACAGAGTGCAGCCGCATTGAAATAAACAAGCAGCACACAACGACGGCGCAAACATGACAACGCTGGAAATTGTGCAATATCCGGAGGAACAATCTGAGTAGGTCGGTGCGTGCAAATCTGTGCCTTTAAAATCGCTTCAAGAAATTAAAGAATTAGGTCTATTTTTTTTCGTTAAGCTAATGAGAAGCCCCATGATTTTGTGGAACACATTATAGTATTGAGAAACCCTTGGAGGACGCCTAAAAAAGAGAGAAAGAGAGAAAGAAGTGAGCAAGCTTCCATTACATCTGCCCACGGAAGCGCCGGACCCATCGTATTTCGCTGTGCTCTATCTCCTAATGAATTCCTCGGCGGCAACCAACGCATCCCTCATTTGGGTACATCTTGGAAGTACGTACTACTTAGACGATAAGTCGTTCTCTACCACTGCAGAACTTGTCGCCATACGGTAAGCCATCCAGTTTGTGGGCGGCGAAGCACCACGTAAATGGTTAATATCTATCTGAAGCAAATTCGGCATTTCAAGCCATTGACTCTTACTAAAATAGAGGACAAACTTTCACATTGGCTTTAGAAATCATTAAATCATGCAACATAACGCACAGAAATGGTTACACAATCCCATTGCAGTGGATACCTGGACACTGTGGACTGGCAAGCAATGAGCTTGCTGATACTGAAGCAAGAGCCACTGTGCCTAACGCCCCCATTGACGTCAAAGTGCCATATTACAGAAGTGACGTGAAATCTTCATTGAGATCGCTCATGCGAGAGTGCACAACGACGGTCGCAGCCAGACCATCGATACAGGCGTCTGCGAGATACAGACCCTAAGTTGACTTTTCGCTCCCGACTAACATGAAACGACGCAACTCTCGTCTGTTACACCTAATTCGCCTGGTTGTCACATTCACTCGCCGCTACAAACACAGCTCATTCGCCGTGCGGACATCCTGAACAATGGACGTCGCTAAGTGTGCGAAATGACGGAGCATATCTTTGTGTATAGCATCGAAAAACGCTCGCTTCAACGCTGGCAAGAATAAGTGTGGCAACGCTTAGTGAAAGTTGCATTTTATCAGCAATGTATAATCAGACAAGTTCAAAAACTGCTGTAAGGGCTGAGATAAGTTTCATAAGTACAAGACCGGACACTAGACGTTAGCGAAGCCACAGTAATACGGTCGTTATCGTATATATACATAACTTGTTCCTGTCCCCATCGTCACCCTTCATTACTTTTTCCCCCCCTGTCCCCCTTCCCCTGTGCAGAGTAGCAGGCTAGAGCGAAGTAGCTCGGGACGACCTCTCTGCTTTCTAATAATTCATTTATCTATCTCTGAAATTTACGTCATTTCTAGATAATTTAAATGACGACTGTTCTTATACCTAACTTCTCACCTACAAGCTGCGAAACTTCCAGTTTCGCAGCTTCTCGTCATCCGTTTAACGTATGTGTCCGACATAGCAAGCTGATTGCTTTGTGCTCAATTTAATGTGAATATTTCCTCTCAAACATGGCTCGGGAACAATCCCGGATCCTCTGAAAAGCAACAAGCGTGAAATGCTTTGCGCAAGTTAAAATATGCAGGGCAGGCTAGGCGTTCCGTGAAAATTGTGGTATTGCAGCGCGAAAAAAGCGGCCGTGGAAAACACAGGAGCAGACCATACGCCCGTAGCCAGGAAGGACAGGGGGGTCCAAACTGGCCACCTCTCAAAGAAATTTCGATGGAGGGAAGTGCTTTTCGGCAAATGAGTACCCCACCAGGTGCCCCACAAAAACAAGACACAGCGCTGTGTGTTCCTTGTCGAGTTTCTGCACTGTTCCACCATACTGTTCAAATTATTCGTAAACAAGGAGGGCATAAGCACAACCAATTCACAGTTCTTCAAGTGCCAGAATAACGCAGTACTTACACGCACGAAGACAAATTGCAGAAAGAAATATATACGTATATATATATACACGCCACGATGACGCAGTTCTCAGCTTAATTGTCGATGCGACAGTTGAACGTGACGGACAGAAAATATTTCCTGTCTTCCCTCGAGTCGCTGGGTTACGAGCAGTTATGATGACAGGGATCTCGAACACGCAGCCCACATGCAGTCCCTTACCAGCGGCTTGGCGCACACATGACTGCCTTCGTCTGGTATTTTTTTTCTCTTAATGCACGTACGTGACTGACACGTAAGTGACATTCACTTCGAGACGCACCGATTGCGGTAACCACGTCTTAACACGTAACCACGGAACAAGAACTTCATATTTGCGATTCGGTGTACAGATTTGAGTGATTCTTGATAGCAGTATCAATATGCTTGCTCGAAACCTGAAGTCCGATCGCCTCAAAAAATGAACCGAGTTTGACCTTTTGTCGAAAGTGCTCCCCTCCTCTCGTTTCCTTCTCCGACCTTCACAGCCTTGTGACTGCGCGGTTCACCTCTGAGGTGAACTTGAGACCACTGTGCAATACCAACATGTCCAGTCTTCAACCTTAGTACCCAGCTACAGACTGAAAGGTCGCGGGTTGAATCCCACTCATGTACGCGCTTGAGGCGAAAATGCTAGAGACCCTTTAGGGGCCCGTTAAAGAACGCCAGGTCATCTGAATTCCCAGAGCCCTCCACTATACCCCATAATACTATACCATGCTGCTGGTCCGCGAAATCACCAGTAATTATTATTATTACAAAACGCATTGACAGTTTTCTTAATGCCAAAAATGTCGTTTCATTGTGTCCACGCTGACATTCTATGCAGCAATACTTTGATTTGGGCGAGTTGGAACTCAGTGTTAATAGCTGCAGGAACACGGCGCCCCGAAAGGTCGAACCCGTGTTGTGTTTCTTCGGCGTTGTCCTCTTTGTTGCACTGTGTTTCCCCATTATTAGCAGCGCGCCCTTTGACAAGGACGACAAACAAAAGCAAGCAAAAAACACCGTGAAATTACTATTCAAATCCAGCAAGTATAGACCAGGCAGGCCAGCCAGCTGTTTTCGGATTCTTAGGAGTTGCGTTATGCGTTAGTTGGGAGGAAAGGTTCCTTGTACTGCTGCAAAAATTAAGCCAACCACAGCTACTATTGTTTTTGAAAAGACAGAAGCTCATAACTCTTGTGTGGTTTCTGTATTCTGTTGCTATTATTATTGCTGTTGTTTTTGTTTTTCTAACAGGCGATACATTCGGCGTATTTTGTTGCTGTACTTCAATAAGCAGCGATATGAGTAAACGCGGCCAAAAGGCGCAGGCTAACGTAGTCTGTTTAATGTTTAAACTTACTTTCAGTTACAATTTCACGAGCAAATGTTGCTGAAAAAAAGTAGCTGAGACTTTCTAGATGTGGTAAGCTGCCGGACTGGCGCTTCTAAAAGACAACAAGAAGTCCTCGTTTCAAAGGCGCCGCATATGCATCACAAGAATGTAGGCAACGGTTGGTTCATGCCGTTTTTGCTGCTCACGCTGCAGATGGTATCGTCGTGTAGAGTTAAGACGTGACGCATTTACACACCCGCTCGTTACTGTATCGATCTGTTCTCACTAATGAATGAATGGGCGCCATCTTTGCATCCCGCGCGAACACTGCTCGAGGAACAAATCGACTTTCCTCCTTTAACGCTTTTTTCCTTCTCGTTTTCATCAAACTCGACAAGCCTCATGCTGACACCTTGCAAATTTCTCTGAAACTTTGAAACCAGCTCTCAACACAAGTTATAATGCATTAGAAGAACGCCTTGAATAGGTTCTTTATCGACGTATGTCATTTTCACAGCGATTCTTGTCACACCCCCCTCCCCCCGCGGTGCGCCCGCATATACTTCCGCATAACAAGCACCACAACGAGATCCTACGGAAAAAACGCACCAAACGTTGGGACAGCGAGGAATCATTCTTGTTGTTTTTATTGTTAAATTAGCCTCTGCGGAAATATCGCCGCCATATTTATCACCTGGTGAAGGTGGTTTCGTTGAAAACGCATTGAAGCCAATGCAGCATGAACCCACTAATATCTTCGTGCGATTCACGAAATATCAACTCACATTTCTCAGTCTCATCTAAAAGCTGGCGACAAAGTACAAACTTCAATACGGAAGAAACTGCTGTACTTCAACCAACCGTTACAAGTTGCAAAAATGTCTTGAGGGCTTCTGCGTGCGAGATTAGTTCTGCTTATATATTCGTGGCACTGTTTGCCGGTTAAAATCATGAATACGTTACATTACTGAAGTTTGCGAATATTTGTTTTAAGTAAATACGTCGCTGAATTCCAGGGCTCCTCTGATAACGCTTGCCTTACTATTCGAAAACTATGCGAACAGTGTTCTGTCCGGTTCAGACTTCGAATACTCGGCCGCAGTTACTAATCTCTTTGCGCGTTGCCCCTCGAAGATTAACAGGCGTCGTAGCAGACGAACGTTGCCAATTCGCGCGTGGCATCTCGACTTCGGGTGCTTCTGCTTCAACCGCGCCGCACGGCCGTTTCTTACTCTGCTCGTGACATAGGCTCCTCGCATGCAATGACCAAGGTCGATACCGCTCGCAACTAGGGTTGATGAAATAGCGTCCTTTTCTCACCCAAGGAGGATGTGTGCGCTGGTAGCTGCACATGCACACTACTGCGTCCAATGAAGATCACAACCTCAATTTTACACAAAAAGGGAAACAGTACGCGGTGGAGCCTCTACAGCACGTAGTATGCTGCAATTTTAGCGCGCAATCATCGTTTAAAGTCGCGCTGTCTATATTATATGGGCATGCGCGCTTTGTTCCATGCGCCTTAGTATGTGCACAGAACAAAGATGTGCATAGAACAAGTCACGCGGAGCTCAGCGGCAACGAGTGAATCCTTGCTGGATCTCTGGCGAATTGGCGAGTGAGCACCGCTGTGGCCTTCCGGCGGTGTACGAGAAGTCGCTGACGCCAGGTCAATGACGGGGCTTCTTAGGAATCCTATAGTTACTGGATCTTTCATAATCCCGTCTAGCACTCACTCCTTTATCCTTACTGCACACAGAAAGCATCACCACAAATGATCTAACGCGTTTCTCGGCGTTAGCACTGTATGATATATATAGCGGTAAAATTTCGGTAGCACTAAAACATGGTCCTCATTGACGCACGTCGAGGTCACAGCTAGCCAGGCTACTACGTTTCCTCTCATATTATAGAGGCGATCGCACCCGGTTATCAAACATAGAATCATAGCAAAAACGCAGTAACAAAGCCAGAACACTTAGAAACCATCGAGCATTCGTGGTTACATGGTACATTCTCGGTGGTGTGCTATTAGCTATGCACTTCCTAGCACTGCACTTGAAGAGAGACGCAAGGTCAATGGCACGTCGCACGCTCAGAGTGGGATCTGGTTTAGGAATATGATGGCGTCAAGTCCTCGAGAGCCGTGGCTGTAAACAAAAGCGCCAATCACTCCACGAAGCCATATCGAGGCGCCGAAAAGGCGACTCGGTCAATAATCGCACGGCCGGAAGAGATGCCCATTCATTCGGCATCGAGGAGGAAAAGAGACTCACCGGGCGCCGTCTGCCAGCTCAGGCCCCCGATGAACATCTTCCTGCAAAACAAGAGAGGGGGGCGTGTAAGACGGGAGATGTGGGCGCGCGCGCGCCGTCACGGACCCTGGGTCGTGGGCCGCCTCCGTGGGGCTGGCCGGGTTGGTGGGCTGGCTGTCGTTTTCCATGATCATGGTCACTAAAGGGAGCGCTTGGTTGCGATACGCTACACACTACGGACACACTCTGGCCGAGCAGACGACGCACAGATGGCACGACAACAATCGCAGGTGCTGGGCTACGCTAAACGACTCTTTTGGCTCGGCCGTACACTACGCGAACATGGCCCTCTGCGCAGGCCTCGACTGAGAACACGCACGACGACGCTTTTGGCTTTCCCCGCCGGAGCGCCGCAGACGCGCAGAGGGCGCCGCGCGCGCCCACCGCGAAGCCTTCGCTGGGCCACGCGATTGGTTCGCCGCGCTGGTCGCCACGTGACGTAATTCGCCAACGTCACACTTTGCGCATTCGCTCTCACTGCACCGACTCTCGCCCTCGGCTGGAAATAGTGAGCGCCTCCGGCTGCCTGCCGCAGCGGCGACATCTTCGGGCCGGCTAAAGAAGCGCGCGGCGGCTTCGACAGGCGGCGTTTCCGCAACGATCGTCGCCCCGCTTTTGTTTGCTTCCCGACTTGTGAAACTTAATTACAATGAGAAGATACTCGGTGCGAGAAAAGCAGGCGCCCTCCTCCGTCGTTCGCTTAGTTCCCGCCACGTCGGAAACGAATGCTTCTTGAATAGAGTTATCGCCGGCTTAAATGCGCACGCGCGCCACAACATCAGCGCCAGTTGTCTTCGCAGCATAGGTCGGCAAAACTTGAGGAGCTCACTCAGACTCACTCATGCAGTATATTTCGAGCTTTGGACCCACTCGGACTCACGAAAATTTTCTTCAGCCGGACTCACTCAGAATAACGGCTCGATCTGAGTCCGAGTGAGTCAGCCTAGAATGAGCTTCTTAGAACCTGCTGTGAACGCCCTTTAATACCAATATATCGCGTGATCGGTGCTCTTCTTGGTGCTGCTTGAAGTGAGTCGACTCATGAGTTTGTTTGCCGACCTATGCTTCGCGGGTCGCCTCCGTGTTAAGGAAAAATCCCGTACGTACCCCTGCGCCTCAAAAAGAAAGCGCGCCCAGCGGTCCCGCTGATTACCCAACTTCCGAGCGCTCAGTAAATGGGGTGAGAATTTATTGAGGGTTGTCGACGTAATCCTAAGGCAGGGATAGAAACGCGGTAAACGCTCATAATCGGCACACTCAAACTGCGCATTTGCTCAACTCCACAGCTGCACACTTTCTCAGCCACGTAGACTTTCTCTTAAGAAAAAAAATATTTACAGCATGTACAGAACACAAATGCTTCATAACATTACAGTAACAGGGCACATACACTTTGTCACATCTACGTATCACGACCAACATCACTACGTTGCAGTGAAGACATTTGCTCTTATATACATGACAATGTTGGCGTACATGTACACAAGAACTTTCTGTGTTTAGAAAAAATAGTTAACGGTTTAGAGCACAAGTGCTCTCTATAAGAGAGCTGTGTGCCGTCCCGCTCTCCACGAACGCTAGAGCCAGTCTACTAGACCAAACAAGAATAACTTTCTGTACGCCAAGTGCACACTCCTAGAGGCACCTGAGACCGTGAACTATTTAAAAAAAAGACATTTTACGCTGGTCCACCTCTATTTCCGCTCACGTGAACATTTTCTTTTGCCTTGCGACATAAAATACGATGGTCAGCATACTGGAAAAACTTTCTACTAATGGTGAAACGCTTCGTGAATCCCACACAATCTTCTAGGTAAACCTGATAGTCTACGTCGCATGAGCGAAAATAAAGATGAGTATCAGGGATAAAAGTGGCCAACTATGCAGTCCTCCTCGGCACTCCAGGAACACCAAAAAGGTTACGGTAATAATGATTATAATTTTGTTTTTACGACCGAAAACTAAAACATACGTCTGAAAACACCGACACCATAACAAGGAGCGCCATACTGAAGAGCTCCAGAAATTTCGATCAACTGAGCACCTTAATCGAAGAACAAAGCATCTTGCCATGCGGCCGTCGCGCTCGGTATTCGATCCCGCCACCTTCGGGTCAACAGTTGAGCATGATAATCTTTAAAACACCATAGCGGGGAGAAAATAGGATGCTCCACGTTTTATACTTTTCCGAGTCAACGCCAATCCAAAATAGGCGTACGGCATTTGGCTCCTGCCAATGTTGCTTCACTGAGAGTACACTAACATTGTGGTATAGCCCAAGGTCAAAAACCGAAAAAAGCGCCATTTTTTTTCTTGCTTTAATTTATTTACCACAGTTCCAAGAATTGAAGAAGGCAAAGATGACTCATAAAATAAGCACTGTGGTCAATGTGAACACGCTTGTTTCTAAAAAAAAAAAAAAAGGAGACTGATGCGACACCAAGTAAGAAAACTGATAGCGCTTAGCACTTATATTAACTGTAGAATCATAGGTGCTAGTATAGCCTCACTAGAATTCATGATATAGAGAAAAAGCTAATAAACGTGTAGCTACAAAGAAAGGTAACAATGCAATACAAAAGTGGTCACGCCACACTTGCCTGATCTTGAATGTATGAAATAAACGAAGGTAAAGTACGAGGGATGGCAAATGGTATAGGATGAGTGTCTCTATTTCAGCTTTCGATGGTCAAAGTACTCACGTGAAAAACCAAAGCACAAGAATCGCCTAACGAATAATTATATTGTGCGCACCACGCTTTATGTGCAACGCAGTGAGATAAGAAAAAAACAACCAATCAAACAGCGAGAAACATACACGAGAAAAATGAAAAAAAAAGGCAGAAAAAGAAAACGTATACGCTCTTAGCGTAAAGATAAAAGAAAGCTACAGCATTTAACAGTCGAGAGGCGCCTTTCTTGGCTCTATAAAACACATATTCCGAAGCTTGGCTCGATGCACATCTTTACGTAATGATCTGCTCATATAATTAATTAAATTAATCATTAATTTCTCAGTTGTACCTTACAGTATTTCGATAATCGCTGTGGGACGCTTGTATACACTGGCTTAAAACATGTATGATGCACGGTTAAACCCGGGCTATCCTTCGGGTTACCGGTACGGGGCACCATGACTCCATGACGAACAAAATCCGGGTAATTACCCAACTATTAGGAAATTGCGCATACATGCAGTCATTCACGGAATATTTTATGACATATATACCACATTGTCGCAGTTAAAACTCTAACATAACACAATTTACTTCAACTATCGATCTAACAAAGAAATTTCCATTTCCCGGCGAGTACCCACACAATTCAATGCTGTCCTTATGCCTTATGCCTTATGCGATCCTGTCCTTATGCCGAGTTTGGCTCCAAACCCTGTTTGACAATGTGTTGTCCTTACGCCCAGTCGACAAAACAAGCTCGCCTCAAAACCCTTCTTTAACAATGTATTTTCTTCAACATGCAAATAAAATACACAGATATTCTTGTAATTTTGACATAGACGATTTTTCCTTCTATCAAATCACAGCGCGTGTCTCCCTTGGGACGACGCTAACTTTATTTTGAAGAAGCCGCACGCCGGACCCGAAGCAACGGACTCAACTGTCGCCAGTGGTCAGTTATTTCATGGTTTATACGCGAAAGATGGCATTGTTCGTCTCTTCGCAAAATTCTTGCTTGTCGGCCTGCTCACGCAGTGATCACTGACATCTCCGGCTCAGCGCAGCGGCAGCCCGTCACCTGACCTGGTCCGCACCACCCGGACGTAGGAGGCTCCACGCCGAGGCCACCCAACGCAGACTCTTCACACGTGGAGGCATGGGTTAGAGCGGCAACCATCATAGCGCCCTATAGCTTTTGGGCGTCGCTATACGAGAAACTTTTTGTATTTAAGCACCGATAAATGGCTGTCCTCATTTCACTTTCATCCCGATTTAACAATTAACAATTACAGCGCGGTCACGGCGTTGTGAAGTGTTCTTTAACTGAATTTCTTAAATACATTGCTACGAGGTATAGTGCATGGGCTCACCATGGCAGACGAGGAAACGAACTATAGGCTGGTGTGCCTCGCGAGTTTCTAGCAGCTACTCCGTGACACAGTTGCTTGTAAATATTGTAAAAGTACTCGCTTCTGTCTCTCTTGCATACTCGTGATCCCCGCGACAGAATTACGCTGCGAGCTAACGACCTTGCGATTTCAAAATACTGCAATGCCCACATGCTAATGCACTTCATCTACACGATAACATCTATAAAATTCCTATGAGAATGTAACGTCGTTGAAGACATCAATCATGTCTTCTGTGAGTGTACGAATTACGCATCAGACAGACAGTCTCTGAAGATGGGCTTAAAAATGCAACAGGACACAAAATTGGAGTTAAAAAATTTTTTGGGCTCATGGCAAAACACCTCCAGTGCGTTACACTCTACAAAAGCGCTACCAACATTCTTACGGGTCAAAGGCTTGAACGAAACCTTGTAAATAGTGCAGTGCGTGTGAGTGACTTTATGTGTTATGTGACTGTTATGCGTGTATGTAACTGTATGTGTTGTGCGTTTATTATTGTATATATCACTGTCATCACCCGGCAACTGGAGTAGCCTGTCGGGTGAAAAACCAGGCAAACCTCTCCAGCTCCCCATTAAATTAATTCTCTCTCTTTCTTATGAGACAAAAAACAGGGTATACTAAAGGTCGACTACCTACGGCGAAAGAATAGCAAACTACCAAGTACTTACAGTTGGGTACAAGACGATTTCAATATTACTCGAAATACGCAAAACAACTGCTACTAACAAACAGTGCCCGGGAAATATTTTATTAGGACGTGCATATTATTGCAATGCCCACAGGGGGCCAGCTCGCCAGCACAGCAAAGTGAAGATCGGCGGATTTGTAGACACCGCGACTGCGCGTTGGACCAATGCATGAACACTTGAGAGACCCATTTCAATGGCTCGCCACCTAAGGCACAAAGCGAAAGCGGTGATGTCGTATTGACGCGCTTGTTTAGGCGAGGCGAGCGTCGTCGCGAGATGAGCCAGTTGACAGCGACGTCAATTGGATGGGCCCTTTGTTTTGTCATGTCACTCGCCTTCATTAGAGGCAAACAACTTCCGCGACTAACGTCACCTGCCGCTGAGAAACGGTGCTTTTGAGTGGCCGTGCGCGCTGACCCGCAAACGCAGAGTGTGGCACCCCGGCGAAACAAATAGCAAATTCTGTGCTCCCCCTCCAACTCAGCCAAAAAGCGCACTGGAAATCCACGAGGAGCTGAAAGTAGTGCCCGCACGAAGTCGCCCTTTGAAATGTGACCCCGTTTTCTTCGATACGCGTTGATTAACAACGATTATTTGTTTCACAATACGGGAGAACATATGCCGCGCACCTTTTGTGAGCTACTGGTGGCCGTACAGACAATCTGGTGAGCACTGGCTATGGTTGGCTAGTGATGATCTTGATAAAACCCTCTTCGTACAATCCGTGGCGCAGCAGGGGATATATACACTAGCTTAGCCAAACTTCTGATTTTTTTTTCTCGGTCTGGTACGACAATTCTAACATTTTAGCGCATAAATTTTGTTAGAAAACTATCATCAAATTGATTTCTTTTGTATTACACATGGCATCATGCGCACTATCTCTCCCGCATAATGTAGTTGCTCACCACTTTCGTTGCACGGACTTTCGTTCACTTACTCCGAAAAAGTGGTCTATAAAACTTTGAGCCCCAAGTAACGTGACCTTGACGCCAAAAAACTTAACGCCATTTGGGCAGCATTTTAGTCGTACAAAATGTTTACGTGTCCCTCGCAATTATAGAGTTGCAACAGATTGATACGTGACATGCTTGATGACAAATTTAAGAAAAAAGAAACGTCATAAGTTTTTTCGCCAGTTTACAACCTCAACGATGGTTTCAGAAGGATAAGTCACACATCGCATTTGGAGTGCATGCTTCATATCACAAGTCTTACTGGCACTTTCGGATACGAAAGCTCGTATCCGTAACTTGAGCTGCTGCTCATGAGGAAATCATTTTGAATATCTCATGTAGATATAAAAAAATATGATAGCAGGAATTAATGCGGCAAATTTTAACCTCCATGGCAGCATTTATTTTTGCTGTGTTCTTATATGCCCTCATTTTCGCCAGCGCGTTTCACATTCCACCTATTCAATTGGTCGACTAGAAGCCACGCAATAATCGATCTGGTTCTGCACGTATGCATGAAATACTGTTCAGAACGACGAGCAGCCATACGTATACTACTACCGGGAGCAATATTAACTGAAACGGCGAATCCATCTTTATGGATTATCGTGTACTGAAATGACTGTGATGTGTTCACTTTCGGGAGGTACATTCCCGCCTCAGAATTTTGTCTGAAAAACACATTAGCACTTGTGTGCTTCGTTGAGACGCATTGACGTTTAAAAGCTAATATTTGTGCTTCAGCTTATAATGCTCCACATTATACGTTCCGCGCGCCTTTCCTTCTGTGCTCTGCGTCTCATGGTCGGAACCGCAGTAGTAATATCGTCTGGGGTTTTACATCCCAAAACCACGATATGATTATGAGAGAAGCCGTAGTGGAGGGCTCTGGAATTTTAGATCATCTGGTGTTCTTTAACGTGCACTCACATCGTGCAGCACGCGGGCCTGAACCATTTCGCCTTCATCTAAATGAGATTGCCACGGCTGGGATCGAACCAGCGACCTTGTTCGAACAACATCGGCAAAATGTGTCCACTTGCCACTGCTAAAGAAAATAAAGAAATGCTGGGTTACGCCATTCAAACCGATACACGAGAATGAGCTGCACCACACGTTGACAAATAATAATAATTTACCTTATGGTGGTTCGCCACTACACTGCCAGGCTATGCGACTCTGTCCACTCAGCAGTTGATTCTATTCACGCTTCCTGCAGATATAGCTCTATCATTAAAAATATACTGGGTGTTACTTTTTCGCAGTAAAAAAACTCGTACAACAAGGTTTGTTTGCCATAAAATTAAGTAAACCATGAACACCGATTGCGGAGCGTGATAGAGTGCCTAACAGAACGTAACGTCCGAGATGAAAAGAAACTCCGGAGATGTTTTCTCGGCAGAAAACGAGTGGAAAGAGCGAAGTTGCACTGGAACGCTACTTAGACGACGCTTAGTTTTGCGAATGAACTTCTGCTATTTTAAAACGAGAGCCTTATATATTGATGTTCAAAGGTCGTGTAAGGTACCGAAAATACGGTCCGGACGAAAGTGTGAGCATGGATATTGCGCGTGATTGAAAAAGAAACAAAGAATAAGGACAAACAGGTAAGCGAGTGATCTGTGCATATACGTACTCCAGCCACTTGATCCGCACAGGTTTCGCGCGGGTTAAGAAGCTTTCAAAAATTCGTGAGCTTTTCCTCCATCACGGGCTAGCGGGGCTGGGCGTGTTCGTTCCTGAACTGCTATTTCTTTCCCATTCTTTCTTAATTTTTTAGGTGCGGAGTAATTTAGAGAGGGCAGGCTGTCGTCGTGGCATGGCGTATAATAACGCAGGCCAAATTGCGTAGCCATGGCTGTAGCATATTGAGCCTTCCTACTTTTGTGAAGCATATGGCAAAGTCTTCTTCGTAAGTGAAAAGTAAAGAAAAATATTGGCTCAAGTGCCCACGCATCGCACCTTTCAGTCATTTTGTTGTATCATCCACCATGGCGTAAATTGATTCACAATTCATACGTGGGCACTTAAGATTTTTTATTACAACACTTGTTTAGGAACTTTTTTATCTGCTAGAATACTGTGATTTAGTGCTACACTGCAATAACAAGGAACATCTTTTGTCGCCATGCCTCCATCTCTGATTAGGATATCTTCTCTAAGCTTCCACAGAACATGCAGTGTCTGCAAGGCGAACGTTGGAGAATTGACAACAGTCACAACTTTTGACATTTTCAACTATCGATTCTTTTTGCTCGACCAACTTTCCGCGCGGTTCAAAGAAACTAAGCGAATTCACAAGAAACGAGTAGTATATATTTCACTACGACGATGCGCAATTTCTGAACTTCTACTAGAGTTTTCGTACAAGTGCGGTATTTCGTAAAATGCAAGTTCCATACATTCATTAGTGAAACTACCGTAGCTTCACTTTAGTTAACGCCGCACAGGCATTCTGACTTAGCTGGACCAACCAGCAGGACTGTGGAACGACATGGACTCATCCCTGGACGGCATACTGTGCGGTCATGTCCCCTTACAATTCGAACGTGGATGGTATGGACATATACAGCGGCCCTTCAAATTCGGATTCGCCTTCTTCCGCTGTTAACGGAGCTAGCTCTTAGGAGGAGTCGCGTGTCAAACGTGGAAGAGCGCCACCGGAGATGGCGTCGATCGTTGCTTCTCCGCTTCATTCACGTGAAGCCGTGGTTAGGGCACCACCAGCCTACCTTCCTTGATGATTGCTGTACGCGACCGATATCGCCGTCGAGGGCGGGTATAAAGGGAGAGCGAGCTAGGACACAAAGGCTAACAATAACATAAAAAGAAAATAAAAATGTATGCGGGCGTAATGGAGAAACATGTAAAGGCACAAAGAAGACATCGTTACATTGTCTCCTCAAAAGACAAGAAATCGGGAAGGAAAAAAACAACAAAGATATCGAGAGGGACTGCAGAGTAATGAGTGGATGACACGATCGTAGCTAAAAGCGACGCAGAGAGCGAGAGTGCCGGGGAAAGGGGAGCGAACGGCCGCATAATCAAAGTCGTGACAAGGAGCCATTAAGAAGGAACCGCCGGGGACGGACATGGGCCCCGCTCAAGCAATGACGCTTACGGCGGATCAAGAGAAAGCCAAGACGATGAAGGTAAAAAGAGACAAGCGCTGCGGTGAGATTACGAGCGCGCTTCTGCTCGAACGACGTCAAAGCTTAACAAAAGAAAATATCGCCCACACCGAGTTGAAACAGTGAGAGACATGTTCATCGAAGAGAGCGCAGAGGAAAAGAAATCTTTAATATCTGCATATCGTGTGTCGGCATCGAAGTGAGACTGAAATGCACATAGCATCACGGCGGTATTCGCGTTCCTATACGAAGACACAATACATAATTCAGCCTTCAAAACTCGACAGAAGGGCAATGCCATGACACATTGGCCACAAAACGAAGCAAAGTTAAATATGCGCCGCTTAAGGAATGACGCAGCTTCTCGCAAACAATGGCCTCACCACACATATGCAGACATCAGTATCGCCTACCACATCACTCGACGGAGGAAAGTTTGAGTACACAATCATTCATCTTAGCATCGCGGCAAAATATTAAATTCCTTGTCAAGGAGGCAAATCAACGGCGTGCTTACTCATTCACATCCGCTTTGGAGACATTCTGACGAATGCAAGGTACATTATTATGCCTCCACAATTTCACGTTCCACTTAGCCCTTTACTCTTCCAAGAGAAGTGTCATTACCGAAAAGCGGCTTGCAACCGCATTCACTGCAGTGACGTGCCAGATGGCCGCCATCATTCGAATTTAAAGAAGCGTGGTCTTCACGCAGCCTAACATTAAGGCCCAACCACTGGCACGTATACACACGCGTCAAAAGCGTCAAATGCACCTCTCGGCTGCGGAGGGAAATACACGACGTGGCACGAGGGATCAAGCGATGCTTGATATTTTCGCCTACTTCCCCACGCGTGAACAGCAAGAATGCAGCTACGATACACAAGCTGCAACAGCACATTGCAGCCACCGTTAGGCTAATTCAAAGGATCTCAGGTAGACGAGGAGGCATCAAGGGGGACAACCTCCTCCGTCTATTTCAAGCCTTCCTTTTAAGGTATATCAATTACGTTGCCTCTATGCACGCTTGGACTACTGCCGAAAAAGCCAAACTAGAAGTCTTGATTCGACAAACTGTCAAAAAGGTTTCGGGCCTACCTTCTCGAACGAGTACCAGGAAACTGGAGGTGTTGGGTGTTCATAACAAGCTTGAAGAATTAATCGAAGCGCTGCGCACTGCCCAGGTTTTCTGACATTAGTGCACTGGAGCCGGCAAGGCGATTTTATCCAGAGCAGGTATCACCTCTCCCTTGACTAAAGAGAGAGCAGTTCCTCTTCCAGACACTGTTAGGTCGACAATAATGGTTCATCCAGTACCACGAAACATGCATCCGGTACATAATCAAGGTGGAAGAAGAGCGAGGGCTAAAGCCCTCCTCTCTCACTTAAATAGCAGAAGTGAAAACTCGCTCTTCGTAAACGCATCTCGGTCGGGACCACATAGCTTTGTGGCCGCAGTGGTAGACATGAGCAGCCGCACCGTTAGTGCCGCTTCGGTGAAGACCAAGTCCATCGGGGTAGCTGAACAGGTCGCTATCTCTCTAGCGCTGATGACTAGAGATCCATCTGCTATTTTTTTCCGATTCCATGACGGCCGTCAGGTCCTTTGACACCAACCAAATCTCTTTGGCTGCTTACAGAAATCTCATGAACGGCACAGTGTTTCCTCACGAGTTGACGTGGTTCCCCGCCCACATGGGTGCCTCCGTCTCCGGCATCACCAACCCCAACGAAATGGCTCACGCTCGGTCGTGAGGACTAATTCTCTGCCTCGAGCAAACGAGCCTCCCTCATACTGATGGGGAGGGGAATGGTGATGGCGCCGACCGGAACCCGTTGACCACCTTTCATGAGTTGTGTTCGCACTACCGATTAGGTAGGAAATCTTTTCCAGATCCGCACAGAGAGCTAACAAGGACTCCTGTGACCGTGTTTCCATATTTCCTATCTCTCCTATCCCCTCGATATGTCCTCGCTCGTTGGTTCAGCGCATCTCTCCCGCTCTCTATGCCTTTAATTCTATCCTTTTAAGCCCCCCTCACCCCCATCTCTTGTGAGCTACTGTTGAGGTGTCACACCCTGATGCAGACAGTTACGGGGCTCACTTTTCTTTTCTTTTCCATCTTATAACCACTTCAAGGAGACAGCAGATACCCCTCGCACTCCTCCAAACTAGCTCCTTTCCGTCGCCGGCCATTATGGCGCTGTATACGGACATTTCTCCTAACTGCTCGGCATGCGATCAGCTCGCCAGTTTCCCTCATTTGATGTGGTGATGCTCCCGCTTGCGCGTTTCAACAAGGAGACATCACGTTAGCGAGGAAACTTTTTATCGTGTATCGCAAGTCCACAACTTGCGAAACAACTCCGGGCGGTCCAGGGAGCCAGTGAAGCGATCGGGAACCTTTGGTCCCCGACCCCGTCGTGGGTGCAGGCCTCGGCGGGTTCTTAGGAACCTTCTTCCCAGGACGCAAATATATCTGTCTGCCTGTTCACCACGCGTACGTCGGCGCCAACCAACCAGAGGTCGCGATTCCTACGAACACTATGCCCAGTGGCCGTCGCTTCGAAGGCACAGCCAGCAAGCACGAAAACTACTCCAAACGTTGCTGAATGACCTCTTCGTCGTGCAGAACGTCAACGACCCGGCGAACAAGTGCGAGTGCTACCAGCAGGACGTGGTTTCATGCCTTTTTTAAGCGACGCCGACAAAGCCAGCGAATACCGGCTGGCAGCGCTTCCGCCTGGGTGCGATCGCCCGCCGAGTGGAAACATCGTTCACACTCCTGCAGCATGTCGGTTATGCTGCACTTTGATCTGTGATTATCTGTGCTATTGACAAGTGAAAACACGCATCGGAGGTTTGAAGTTGTGAACGCGACCCCTCGCCTACCGCGAAGTCGATTCAGAGCGATATCGTTTGCATTTAGCGCAGGTAGGGTATCATGGGCCTCGAGTTAATGTGAACCAGCTAACGGGAGAAACTTTGTTTGAATGAAGTGGATGGTAGTTTGCATCGCAACGTAGACACGACGCTCGAAACATCGCGTGGTGCCAGTGAAGGAGTTTTTATCCGCACTCTGTTTGTTTCCAACATCGGTAATCGTCATCGCTGAAAGCGAACTTCGCACTTGCCACACATTGCGGTGATGCGAAAACGTAAGTGTATTTGCGGTGTAGCGTAGCGCTAGTGGCGGCCAGCTGGATGGAGAAAAAAATCACAGCATATCCACGTGGTGAATGATGCTGAGTGGGGTGAAGCGGATGGACGGACGGATTGATGGCCTCACGGACGGAACATGGACGGATGGATGGATGGACGTAAGCACGGAAGGACTGATGCACGAACGCACGGACGGACACCTGGACGGATGGGTGAATGTCTGCCCGTCTGTCCATCCGTCCGTCCGCGCGCACGTCCGTTCGTACATCCATCGGTGCGCCTATCCGTCCGAGCATGCGTCCGTGCGTCCTATCGCGTTCGAGAATGCAGACGGCGCACGGGTAACATCGACGAGCCCAGAAAGCCGAGCGCAAGCGTCTTCAACGCGCCCGCTGCTCTGCTTCGCCATTGGGAGACGCAGAAGTACTACAACGGACGCGGGACTAACCCAAACCCTGAGGAGCTTCGGCCCTAAAACCATTTCTGTGTGCGTTTTTGTTTTCTTTTATCTCTCGCTACACCCTCTTTCTTGCCTTTAATTTCCCACCCCCCGTCCTTGGTAGCAAACCTGATGCCAATATCTAGTTAATCTTCCGGCCTTACTTTCTCTTTTTCTCTTTTGTTGCGTTAAAGCGTATTTCGACAACAGATAACGCCCAAAAGCATTCTACGCAGTGATTGATTTCTATCTTATAACCAATATCTGTTGCATCATTAAGATGCAGGTTTGGTTTGTTGCATTAGAGAATATTTCTACCACAGACA
>NC_134702.1:6062500-6107500 GCF_043290135.1 Rhipicephalus microplus | reverse complement strand
ACATGAAGGACGGAAGACGTTTTTAGCGCACAGCATTCGAAGGAAAACGCTGAATACAGTATTAAATAAATAACAATGCCAACATTATGGCCACTGCCGACAATAGACTATATTTTACCTTAGACACATATGGGCGCCGCCTTCTTGGGTAGTCAAGACAACGTTTTCTTGGCTTTGTATATTGGGATGTGAACTAACAAGGCTATGCAACCTCGTATGCACCAACTCAACCGTTTTCATTTGAATGCGTCTATCTATCGTAACACTGTTCGTTTAGTTAAGGAGCAAAGCACAAAGGTTAACATGGTGGCACTGAAACCCTAGCTCCATGAAATAGTCCATTCTGGCACTGGACGAGTGTACATACCTACAACAGCGTCTAAATATTTTGAGGCACTTTTCATATCGTTACCGTATCTTCGGCGTATAACGCACCCATGCGTATAGCCTTCAACCTCAACTAAATCTGTCGCAGAATAGGATGTAAAAATAAATGTACTGTGAGTTACCAAGCAGCCGGCTTTCTTGCATTAACTGGTGCTTTAAAGCAACTTGAGCACCAAAAATCACTCTGGAAACGCCGCAAAATTTTCGAAAGTTTTGAGTAGTTTAAAAGATATACATGTTTAATTAATCACCACCCCCCCTTTTTTTTCACACGCTCAATATATGCGAGTTACGATGTACCAACTAGCCCCAATGAAAAGGCTGCTGACGTTTATATCTTGGCAACATCGTGTGCATGGCGAAACCACGGCAAAACAGCCTATGCGCGATTGCTCAAGTGAGGTCGCGAGTATAGACATGCCACAGCGGAATCATATACAACAAATTAGGCTACATTAATAATCGACAGTTAGCAGGTAACTTAGAGCGAAACTGCTAGCGCACGGCTGGTCCAGACATTTTGCGGCGGCGTTATGACGAGAAAAAAAAGAGCCTTCCTTGATATAAGGCGAATAAAATGTCGGAACATTTTTTTTGTTTTTTTGCAACGCGCACACATACCACAGCGCAGTATTCGAACGGACAATAGCAAAACAAGAGATATCGAAATAATTTATCACAAGATCTGTACGGTGTCTTGCCCTTGTTGTGTCGGTGACACCAGTTTCCACTATGGGGAGTTGTGTCACCCACCTTTTTTTTTTTCAAAAAAAAATAGTCAATACGCAAAAATACAAACTTTCAAACTCACATTGCTAAATTCAGTAATAAAAACGGTTGGTAGCAGGGATTACTCCTGAATAGTATGCTACAACCAAAAGTTTTGGATTGCGTCTGGATTTTGTTTCGGCCACAAATGTCGCAAGGAAGGAACTCAATATGCCCCGAAGTGATTGTCACTATCCACGCTCTCGAGCAAACGGTCTCCTCCGCCAATTTAGTGGTGGGTTTTCGACAGCTGACATCCCCTTCCGCAGAGCCAGGTTGGCGTCCCAATAACTCCGTTGCCATGTTTTTCCGCCCTTCAGGGAATCCGCTTAAAAATGATTTCAGTGAGCGGTATGGCATCAAAAAGGGGAAAAAATTAGGGAGACGTTAGAATTCTGCAGCTCACCTGCTACGCGAGTGTGTAATGTAAAGTGATGAACACGGTACTTCCTTCACGGCTTAATAAATCGCGAATTTGCAATGAAAGATTTACCGCATTGTCTCTTTAGAAATTTATAAGAATAGTACATATCTTCAGTGGGCGCAAGAGAGGCCAAAGAAACATGTCAGCGCCATGTTCAACGAAATATGTGCAACGGTATTTGTCGTCTCGGATGGCCCCTACTATCGCGATGTTTGAACACGGAAAAAAGAAAACGCAAAAAGCCATGCAGAGGTTCGCGTTGCCATCCTCCGAGAGATATGGTTTCTTCCGCCACGCGAGTCGAGAAGATAGCGTTCGGACAACCTGGGTCTTGGCGAGAGCCAAGAAAGAACGAAGGAACAACGTCAATCCGGCAAGAGCAGGTACTGCGCCCAGAAAATAAAATGGTCCGCGAGACGGCGTCATTTGTCACGCAGTTATGATCGCCGCTGGCGGGACCCGTTGTCCCAGCGCAGCTCTCTCTCGGGCGCACGGTACTTCGATTTTCGCTTCTGTCATTTTCGTGTGCGCGATAGGCTTTCCACATATAACATCTGCGCAGAATGCGTGCATGCGACGATGGCCGGCAACGTTTTCCTTCCGTCCGTCCCCGCTTGCACCGCCTTCTCTTCTCGACGACTATTTTGTATCGCATCGAGCGAAAATCTCGAGACGAGAAACAAGGCGGGAGATAAAAAAAAAAGACGACGCCGAAGACACGAAACTTCCTCCCTCGGTATACGACTCTTGGGCACGGATGAAACTCGCCGGCGCATTTCCCTCTTGCGTGGGACGAGAACGCGCGTGCGGAGCCTTCTTGCCGATATCGCAGCGAAACAATGCCCAGCGAGAAACGCCTATAAAACACCACGACACAGTCCTGAAAATGAGCTCTAGTCAAGTTCGCTGCCTAAAATCTTACCGAAACTACACGACAAATGGCGCGTTCTCGCTGAAAATAGTGAGTCTTGCCTGCGAAGTTGGGCTTCGCGTTCTCCATCTGGATGAGAACGATAAGTAGCTTCGTGCATGTTTTTAAATTCTGGGCTTCCCGCACACAGTGCGGAGCAATGTAAGGAGGGAGGAACGAAGGAAGTAGAAAGGAAGAAAGCAGGAAGGTCAACCAGAAAGACTTGTGGTTCGCTACCCTACAATGGGGATTAAGGACAACAAATATCAGAAACCGGGACAAGTGAAGAGAAGCAGAAGAATAATGGAGACAAAGCGCGACTGCCACATTAGTATAGTAATAACCAAAAATAGTCAAGAGAACAGCCAGCAGTAATCCTCGGTTACCTTCTTCACATGTGGCATTTACTGAGAGAAACAACAGGGCACTCGTCTTGTTCTGTTCAAAAGTAGAGGGGATAAGCAGGGCATTTTGTTGGGCTAAGCTGCCCACATCGAGGGGTGGTCCCCTTCCGCCACGTCCTAGCAAATAAAACACTGATCTGTACTTTTATTTTAACACTGCAGCCACGTATATAACTACAAATTGTTAACGAGAACTAACAGGCAATGAATGGTGTCATAGAAAATTTATTGGCTGTTTGTAGTAAATGTAATGTAATGATGGTGATATGTGGGGTTTAACATCCAAAACCACTATATGACTATGAGAGACGCTAGTAGTTGTAATGTACATGTCAAGAAACAGAAGGGAGCAAAAGCATAACTTGCCGCTGGAAGCGACCGAACCAGTGACCTTCGAACAACGCGTCCGATGCTGTGGGATTATCAATAATTCAGCTGACAACTTGTATTAGAATCACGTGCTACGTGACGGAAACGGGCAAAAAAAAAAAAACGCCAGGCCAGCGTGGAACGCGCAGCACTGCCACAGCTAACGCTGCAAAAGCGGCCTTTTTGAGCATTTTATTAGCCCTATTTGACTAACTGCTACAAGCCCACTTGCCGGAAAGCCAGTGCGCCATGAGTAATCATAATTTGTATGTAGTAGGCTAGCGTTCAATAGGCTATCTTTCGTCATTCTTCGGAGAAGCGTGGTACTGGTACACGCTTGGTCGGAATGAATGGAATGAAAAAACTTTATTTCAGTCCTGCAGGACGCGCTTAGCGCGTAGCGGGCGTCTCCCACGTAGGGACCGACAGAAAGTACCTGGCGGCCGCTTCGTGGGCCTGCTGGACGGCCCATTGCTGGTCGGCGAGAAGTGAGCTCCTGAGGGACCTCTCCCACTTGCTTGAGGTAGAGTCGGGAGGAATATTTTGCAATATTTTTATGCAGTGGCTGACGACGGTGAAAAATAATGCCCGAAGTGGGTATGCACCACAGGTAAGAGGTTATCAAGAACAAGCTTTCGAAATGAGTTGGATCAATGGACGACCCACTCTTTATGCAATTCGCAGTGTGTGACGTCTGCTGTTGTTCCTTTGATGTTCTAAAACGCTTCAATACTCATATTATCGCGATTCCTTTCCCGAGATCCAGCCTGCCAAGGGCAAGTTTTAAAACTACAGGTTTTCCCGCTCACTTTAATCCAAGTGCCAGCCTAAATAATCTGCACGCCATTGAAATAATCTGAACGCCGAGCTATTTAATCCATGTGCCAAACATTTAATCCAAGCGCCAACATATTTAATCCAAGCGCCAACTCACTCAGGCCGCGTGCCATTGAGTTTATTCCAAGTGCCACCGTGTATAATCCAATTGCCAATGACTTTAATTCAGGTGCCAGTCAGTTTAATCCACGCACAAAAACCAGAATACGGGGCGTAAAAACGGCAGTGCAATTAAAAAGCAGTTCCTACAGTATAAGAGACATTAGTCGGAAGGTAGAATCCAGCATTATTATTTGTATTCGCCGATAGTACTCTTGAAAAAAAATTACTGCAGTGGTTCGCTTAAGCCATGTTTGCAGTGCTTATAATTCGCTATGCGCAAGTTTGTATAATGAGTGCTTGGTCCAGGTGAAATAAATTTAATGAAAACGAAAAAAAACGCAGGAACATATTACTGAATATTTTACATTGCAACAAAATTCAGTATCCGTGACTGAAGCTCATAATTAGCTTTGGTACACACTACAACATTACATGACCAGGACAGGTCATGTAATGCGAACAACACACTATGTTTATTGGAGTGCGGGAACGCATACTAAGAGATTAAAAGCATGGTCGCGGGCATTGTTGGCTCAAAGACAGCTACATAATCAAGAAATTAGGAAGCCGCCGCGCGGCACGCACTGTGAATTAGAGATAATTCCAATGTGTTTTTTTTTCCTATAGTGAACATAAAACGTAAACTGATCGTCCTGATGTGGCAATAGAAGTTTTATTTTACATTATTGTACGCTCTTATTTTTTTATTTAAACCAAGTTAAATGTCTCCAATGATACGAACAGTATTGATTGTTCGTTTAGCTTGTTAGTTTTGTGACGTACTTGACGAATGCGATGAAACGAACACAAAGAAAACTAAATGATAATAACACGCAACTGACCTTGGGCCTAGCTTTCTTTTGTTTGAGTACGTGTTTTTTTTTTTTTTGCGTGGCATTATGCCTCTCATCGCACATTGGAAGCTTGTGGATTCAGTGCAATCACTAAATTATTTGTTCTGTCCCCCCTCTCTATCTCTACACACACACACACGCACGCATGCATATATATATATATATATATATATATATATATATATATATATATATATATATATATATATATATATATATATATATATATATATATATATATATATATATATATATTTGTGTGTGTGTGTATGTGTGTGTGTGTGTACAAATACATACATATACATATACAGGAAAAAAAGAGTGATTACTACTAATTATTCTACATAGAAATGCAACATAGGCAAAGGTTAGTGTTTTATTAAAACAGAACTGTCTCATAGGGCTCGAAGACGGATGTTCACAAGTCATCTTCACGCAAAGCGGCAGGCACGAAAGAGAAATTGTGCCGATCAAAGGCCGCGCAGTCCACGCGCTGTATTTGTTGCATGGAGTGGCGAGCCGCATCCAGCAGCAAAGAACGCCTGTGCTCCTTCTTCGTCATGCCTTGCGGTGTCACTAAAACTAAATTACGACGTTCGTTCAGGTAGGCCCTCACGTGTGACTTGAATTTCGAGAAGGCTTCTTCTATAGCGTTAAAGAAAGGACTGTACGCTGGCAGGCGCTTAGTAGAGTGCATGGAGTTAGCCAAAGTCGCCTATTCTGCTCGAGCGTGAGCAGGTGCATTATCAAAAAGGAATACAGCTTCGGTATTTGGCTCATCACGTTCTACGCGGGCCGAAACATGACTGAGGAAGTCATTAAAAACAACCCAATGAACTTTGTCCACCACAGTCCCGTGAATAACTCCATTTGCGGACATGCATGCTATAATGTTCAAGTTCACTCCCTTTGTCGTTGTGGTCATGTGCACAGCTGGTTGTCCTTTAGCTGCCCTGCCGAAGTTCCTGGAACACCAGATATTGAAGTTAGTCTCATCCAAATAGAAGCGGCAAACACGCGGTCCATCCGACTGCAGCCATTGGGCGTACAGCATGCGGCTGTGCTTGATATCGTCACGGTTGCGATCTGTGGGCCTCTGCGTCTCTAGCTTCATCGAGTAGCAGTGGGCATCCAGCAAGGGGTCGACTGTGCTTGCACTGATTGTTACTCCGGGCAATTCTTTCTCCAGGGCCTCCTTTATTTGCTTCAATGTAAATGTACAGTTTTCGTCGACAATTCGTCTCAAAGTACTCACGACGTCATCTCCAAACTTCCTTTTTGAACCCCCACCATGCTTTGATGTTTCTCTGTCGGTAGCTGCAATCGATCTTGCTGTTTTAGTGTTGATGCCTAGAGCGTCGGCCAGTTGCTTTAAGTCACCGCCACGCCTGTAAACGTCCACAATTCTAGCCCTGTCGACCACCGATACTCTGCTGTTTTTTCGACGAGGTTCGTCGGGGTTCTTAAAGTGTCGTCCTCGTTTGCGTCCAGCCATGACTTCAAGCAAAGCTCTCTCTTCGTCTGCAAATGTTCCCGTATGAAAACACACGTTTCAAGTAAACACGCTTCAGCTACACTAAGCGTCGTCTGTTACATGAAAACCGGAGTATCTACTTTGATGCTTTTATAACAACTTATTTCCACATAAACCCGAATAAATGCAAGTTTGGTATTTTTGAGTGATTATTTCTGATTTCAAGAACGAATTAATATCATCTGTCGGTCACTGTTTTCCCTGGGCTGAGCAGACGACTGCGGTAGCCTCAGCGCATAAGTAGCCAAATGCCGTCTGCTCAGCAGACGACACGAATCTATGCATATGCGATGGTGTAGATGGTTAACCGGAATGAAGCAGTAGCAATTCAATAAAGACTAACATGGACTTTATGAGCAAATACATTTAAGTACCCATACATGCAATTACTACTGACTGATTTTTCTTTTATTTTGAAGCTATGACACCAAAATGTTAAGGGGAAGTCGCACTGCGCACTTCATTTCATAAGCGCTATACCAAGTATAGCCGAGGGAAAAGTTCTTGCTGTGACGCCATGTTTACGTTATTCTGACATTTATACTATGTATAGTGGCTAACTGTGTGTTTTTAGCGCATGGATTAAACTGACTGGCACCTGAATTAATGTCATCGGCAATTGGATTAAACACGGTGGCACTTGGATTGAACTCAATGGCACGCGGGTTGAGTGAGTTGGCGCTTGGATTAAATGTTTGGCACATGGATTAAATAGCTCGGCGCTCAGATTATTTCAATAGCGTGCAGATTATTTAGGCTGGCACTTGGATTAAAGTGAGCAGGAAAACCTGTATTTTCTAGCACCGGTGTGGCTCAATGGTAGAATACTGGGCTGGCATCCATAGGATCCGGGTTTGAATCCCATTGTGTCCTTGGTGGTTTTATTTACTGGGTTATTTTTCTTATTTTTTGTGATATTGCTTACGGACACCGGCGGCGGCAGCGCGCAACTACGGTGCTTCGCGTGACCTGCGTTCTAATCTAATAACAACTTTTGCTGTAAAAAAAAAAAAAACGTGGCTGATCCCTCCCCTTAAGAATCAGTATAACAAGAATGTGAAACCTGTCTTCACAGAGGCAGCTGAGCGTCTATTGTGGATGGTTTCGCCTCAAGGGCGAAGGAGTGAATGCTACCGCAACAAGAACGGCAAGCAGCTCGAAACGTGCAGTGCGCTCCTCAAGCAGAAAGCTCGCACGAAATGAGCGTACACAGGGCGAGCGCGAAATAACAACTCTGACAGCTCGACACCTAATGCACGCTGCTAAAACGGGAGGAAAGACGCGCGAAACGTACGCACAAGTATACCAGCACAAGCGCGAGCAACTGTCGGAATTCTTACTTCGTATGCGAGCAGCACACATAAACCCGGCCACGGCAGCGAGCGAAGCGACCTCATTGCACTTTTTAACCTCTGTAACTTCAAAGAAAACTTGCGGTGGAAGCACAACAGGTACGAAGCGCCCGAATCAAGAGATTAGAGCGCGCACACGAGCGACCACGCCCTGTGGAGGTGAACGTCGCAACGCATGGGGCGACGACCTTTGGAGCGTGCCCGACAAATTCTCTTCACGCCATCTCGCTACTGATGACATAAACGCGCCTCAGTTGCTGAGCTCTGAGCGCTGCCAACTGTATAGTGTGTATAAATAGCTCACCGTTAGCAAGCTGGGCAAGGTACGCTTCGTGGCCTAGTGGCATCGCACCACGCGCTACTACGGAGCCAGTGGTCGTAGGCCAGACGACTGGCTGCCGATACATTTCTTCTCGTTTTTTTAAATGCGAAGCATTTCTTAGCGAACTTCGGCGACTCTCAGCGTATCTATCTATCTATCTATCTATCTATCTATCTATCTATCTATCTATCTATCTATCTATCTATCTAGCCGCTTACGACTTTTAGCTCTCCTGGACGTTTCGATAAAGGTATCAATACCAAACTTGGTATGACATAACATGACTGTATGAAGAACATATTCTGACTAGTCATAACATGAAAATCATGACATGTCATTAATCTCATGATTTACATTTCATGGTCCTGCAGCTCTTGCGGTGATTTCGTTATCATGACATGTTGCAAAACTGGTATGGTACGGCATGGTTGCACGGCAAACACAAGCGACAGACCCTAACATGACTCTCATGACATGCATGTCATCTAACAACATGACTACATGCCACGCTCATAATGCGCTCGCGGCCGTTTCGCTAGCGTCACATATACCAAATTTGGTATAACAGTACGTGGATAGATGACGAAGGTATGTGACTGACGCAAACATGATAATCCTGAGATGCGTGCTCATGATGCGCTGGCGGCCGTTTCAATAGCTTCATTTATACCAAATTTAGTATTACGGGACGTGAATGAATGACGAAGGTATGATACTGGTGCAAACACGATAGCCATGAGATGCGTATCATGTAAGAACATGACTACATGCTACCCTCATGATGCGCTCGCGGCCGTTTCGGTAGCTTCAATTGTAACCAACTCGGTATTGCGTGACGTGAACGGACGACATAGGTAAATGACACATCCAAACATGATAACCACGACATGCTTGCCATGTAACAACATGTCTACATGCCACACTGATTATGCGCTCGCGGCCGTTTCGCTAGCTTCACATATGCCGCATTTGGTATTACGTGACGCCAATGAACGACGAAGATATGTGACCGGTGCAAACACAATAATCATGAGATGCGTCTCATGTGAGAACATGACTACATGCCACAGTCAAGGCGCCAATACATTTGCACGTGACGCAGCGCGCGTGCTCACCAGCGTTCGTTTCGTCGCATCACGCCGGCGTTGCCACGCCCGGCGCCGATCCTGCCATATACTCGAAAGCGCTGCGTTGCTTTGCCGCATGCGCGTTTCAGCGCGTCTAACGTCCCTCCGTCACGAAAAGAGGGAGGCGCAGTGTTGTCTTGGTAACGCATCGGCGCGCCATGCAGCATGTCGCATTTCGCGCCGGTTGCCGTCGGGCGGCGCCGACGGACGCTGGTCGCGCCTGGCGTCAGACTATATATAAAGTGCTCGCGTTTTGCTAACGTATATAGCGTCAGTGTGCCCAGCGTGCACGCGCGTCTACGCTACATTGGAGTATATTGGGCCCTTCATGATGCGGTCGCGGCCATTTTGCTAGCTCCACATATACTAAATTTGGTATCACATGACGTGAATAGATGAAGGTAAACGACACATACAAACATGATAATCATGACACGGAAGTCATGTACGACATCATTTACCTCCACCTCGTAACGTTTTGCTGATTTTAAAGGGGCATATCAACATTTCCCATTCATGCTGCGCATATCCTCAATTCCCACTGTACTTGAGATCTGACACTTTTTTAAAAAAAGACGATAAGCTTACTTGGGGACCTTCGACGCAAAAATTTTCCTCTGTCTGTCGGTCTATCTGTCCGCCCTTAACGGTACTTCAAACGGCACAGAACGATACCCCAAACGGCGGACCCCATCCGCAGCGCCCACCAATAGCGCTTAAGTTTTAGGTCCAAACTCGTGCGATTGCCAATGAAAAATCGATTATTGCACATGTCTGAGGCATGATAGCAACACGTCATTACTCTGTATGTGTGCCTTTATACTAGAAAAGGCATAAATAAGTAATTCTAAGGACCTTAGCGTTTATCACACTACGCCGATAATGCAACACTTGCATGAACAGGCAAGTGTTTCCAACGCTTTGCTAAGACGACACGGTGGCGGCACCTACCCGTCGCCTTGCGTTCTACACCTTGTCGCCTCCAAGACGGGCGCGCACACCGCTCGCTTTATTTTCCAAGATAACTGCCAGATAGCGCTCATGTCTCACGTGTAACGGGACTCGATGCGCTCGTTCGCCTCCGCTGCACGCTCGAGGCACTCTGACGCAACGCCTCCAGGATACCCTTCACCTGTTTTCTTGCGCAGAACGTCAAATAAACGTTTTGTTCACTCTCTCCAGACGCAACACTATCGTCTTTCGGCTACATTTGCAGTGTAACAAGCCGATACGGGGCCATTGTTTTTTCTTTGCAATGGGTTAGTATATATTTTGTGACATCATACCAGTGACGGAAATAAGTCAGCGGAGCCATGGTGGACCTCGGCGTAAAACACTTTCGAGTTAAAAGAGTGCTATATACTCACCGTCATGGCTACTGGCCACACTGAATGAGGTTCCCAGACCTTAACGCACATATATACCCCACGAAGTGAAGGGAGCAATCACGACCGCTGTAGGTCAGTCGGTAGAGCAACGAATATGCGTCATTCGAAGGTTGCGGGTTCGGTCCCTGCCAGCGGGAGTGATCTTTGCGCCCACTTGTATTTCTCACATTTGCACTAGCGTTACTAATAAAAAATCCCTATACTTTTCTTGGTATTGCTGTCCATTAGTAATCATTATTATCGTGTCTGTGTCAGCCACAGGTAGGTTGATCAAAGAATGAACGGTCACCGATGCAACAGGAAGCAGCAATTTCTTGCCGAGTTTATTGTCGTTGCTTATATTAGCCATCATCTATAGCACCCGAAGGGCATAGCGAATGTGCATATCATTGACGTAGTTTCATCAGGCGCAATTTGGTGAAAAACTGCGTTAGCGTCTAGTTGAATGAAGAAATTCGCGCCGGACAGCTCCGCCTCAATATGTTCTTATTGTGACATCTGGTAGTGTTCGCGCTTCAAGCATTCGTTAACGCTTCTCGGATCCATGCATACCCTGAGGCTACTATCATTTTTACGATAACGAGCGGGATCACCCAATCAGTAGGTTCGTCCACTTCGCAGATGATGTTCGCCTTTACCATGCGCACCAGCTCTTTATGCAGTGATTCCCGCACGACCAAGGAACACGACGCGCCGCCTGGATCACTGAAACTGCATCGCCACGTAATACCATATGATATTGCCGCTTCACGCACCTAGTACGTTCGAAGAGCACGGGAGAGAAGCGCCAGAGATTCAGCTATAGTTGAAGACTGAATATTCTCTGGCCCACATGTGGGCCACATGTGTGGCTCACATGACATGTGAGCAGCGTCTGCGAGAATTCGGTGGTATGCCACCGCTGCGCCGAGCACCATGAAGCGGATAAGTGCGTCGCAACTGTCAAGAAATGCTCTAATTGCAATGGATCCCATGAAGCTACATCGAAGGACTGCCCGCGGATTCAGAAGGAAATTGCCATCTTGAAGGAGATGGTGCGCGATCACTCATCTCATCGAGAAGCCGCAGCTAAAGTCAGAAGGCGTCGTTCACGTCGACGTCGGTCTTCGAGGACGCCCGCTACCTCCTCGACACGTTTGCGTGATCCCTCATCAGTGCCACCTCCTTTGCCTCCCAGACCACATGCCGTGGGAAAGGCTGTAAAGGACAAAGCCAGTGAGCAGACCCTAACTGCGACAGAGTGGCCTGCACTTCAAAGGGAAGCAGCATCAAGCGAACCGAAGGAGCTTCATGACGGCCAGTCCGCGCTCCCGGTTCGAGATCTTTCCAACCAAGACAGGCAAGTGACTGCAATCGTCCCGGTTCGAGATCTTTCCAACCAAGACAGGCAAGTGGCTGCAATCATGCGATCATTAATTGCCACGATTCGCACGCTACTGAGCAGCATACAATCTCCGTCTGCTAAGAGTGCACTGCAAATACTGGATGCACTGAATCCAGTTCTTGCTAACTTCGTATAAGCACAATGGCTCAACAAAATCTCATCTACCGCAGTGAAGTTAAAAGTGCATCGATTTTTCAGTGGAATTCCAGAGGCATGAAGTCCCGTATCTCGGACTTTCGCCAATTTGTTCGGGCCAATCAATTCCCTATACTTGTCATATGTGAACCAAACGTATCAACGCCTTATAGATTGTCCGGTTATGAAGCTTTTTGTTCAGCCGCTTGCGAAGAACGAAGCAAAGTAATTGTTTACATTCGCACAGACTTCACTTATCTTTCGCACCCAATAAGTTCAAATGACGACAATCAGTACGTGTGTCTTCGTGTAAAGAAGAATGCAGTTTCGTTCACGCTTATTGGTGGATATATATCTCCGTCATCTCGATTTGACTGCGACAGATTAAAAGACATCCTAATGAGAACCAATGGGCCTTGGATCATCACCGGTGACTTCAACGCCCATCACATGCTTTGGGGGAGCACTAGGATGAATGCCAGGGGCCGGAACATTGTTACATTCGCTTCCGATTACCTTTCCATCATGAACGATGGTACCCCCACATATCTGCGGGGTCTCACGTATGGCAGTTGCCTTGATCTGACATTGGTGTCACGGTGCTTCTCTCACAAAGTTAAGTGGTTTTACGATATTGAGACTCTTGGGAGTGATCACATACCCACCTACGTGACGATCGATGGTATCATAAAAAATTTCTCTTTCGGTGTTGCAATTGGCACTGACTGGTCGATGTTTGCATCGCGTGTTGAGAACGCTTGCCAAGAACGCCTCGCCTGCAGCCTGGAAAATACCATAGCGGAAGCTATGCAAGCGTCCAAATGTAAATTACCATTTTCGTCTAAAATAACACAGTTTGACATCGAACTGGAAAAATTACGAGCTATACGAAGGCGTGCTGAACGACGATACAGACGCACAAGATCAATTTACGATCTGAGGGTAGCAAGGCGGCTCCAGAAAAAGATTCAACGACGCATTTACAAACTGGAGAGCGAACGCTGGAAAGCATTCTGCGAATATCTAGACCCTCATAAACCGCTGTCATAAATCTGGAGAACAGTTCGTGGTCTTCGCTCCTCTCCACAACAACGGCACCCTTTTAAAGCTTTGGCACTCTATCATGGAAAAACAGAACTCGAGGTGGCTGAAGAATTTTGCACGAGAGTTGCCGGCAATATTATGAACGAGAGAATCGACGCCGTGATCGTTCCTGAGACGCGATTACCAGAAATGGACATTCCGTTCACCCTGGAAGAACTGGAAGGTGCGTTAGTCGCTTCTAAGCGCATGTCATCGCCAGGTCCTGATGGTATTACTTATAGTGCGTTGGGACACCTTGGACAAAAAAGCCAGAAAAGAACTTTTAACATGCTTCAACAACTCCTGGCTAAGCGGCAGTGTTCCCCGAGAATGGAAAATAAGTCGATTAATACCACTTTTGAAATCGGGAAAATCACCATTGGACTTGACAGCGCATCGCCCTATTGCCCTCGCAAGCTGCCTCGGAAAAGTGATGAAAAGAATGGTTCTATTTCGTCTCGAGTGGTACTTGGAACGATACACCAAATACCCTTCTTGCATGGCAGGCTATCGTCGGGACCGCTCCTCCATTGACTGTGTCCTTGACTTATCGACATTTGTTCAACAAGAAAAAAGTCGCAAGCGCATATCAGTGGTACTCTTTCTTGACGTGAAGGGTGCATATGATAATGTAGCTCACGATGCCATCCTCACTTCTTTCGCAGCAATGGGCATTGGTGGACGAATGTTTCAATGGATAAAAGATTATATAACTGGCAGGGGTTTCTTTGTACAAACATATGAGGGTACAACTGCCCAACATTACACCTACTGCGGAGTACCTCAGGGAGGTGTTTTAAGCCCCACATTGTTCAATGTGGCCCTCATTGGTCTGGTGAAGGTTCTGCCAAAGTCGGTGTGCCTATCCATATACGCCGATGATATTTGCCTCTGGAGTGCTGCAGTTACTCGCCCTCAGGTGCGTGCACGAATACAGCGGGCAGCAACCCTCACAACAGCCTACCTTCAGAAACAAGGCCTAAATATATCAACTGTGAAGTGCGCGTTGATGGCGTTTACACGCAAACCAATGACGCCATACCCTGTTTACATCAATGGGCAGAGTGTCAAATATGCACGGACGCATCGTTTTCTGGGCATAATAATCGACAGAAGTCTTTCGTGGAGCCCACATTGTGCGTACTTGAAGAAGAGACTGCTATCTATTGCGCATATCATGAAATTCTTGTGCGGTAAAGCATGGGGAACTTCTGTGGCCTCCATGCTACAGCTGTACAGGGCCCTATTTCTGGGTCTATTGCGCTACAGCTTGCCGGTACTGACTAACACTTGCAAATTGAATACTCATTCATTGGAGAGTTTGCAGGGTCAGGCACTGCGTATCTGCCTAGGACTGCCCCGATGCGCTTCTACTTATGCCACAATCATGCTTGCCAAAGACCATCCGGTCAGGACATATATAGTTGTGGATTGCCTCAGAGCGCACATTCGACATGCTAGCCGTGTCCCCGACCACCACTTGGCCCTTCTACCTTCCGGAAGGCCACGTGCTACGTTTTCAGACGTCATAGCCAAGCACCTAAACAGCATTGCATCAGGATTTACGCCAGCTGCGAGAACGGCTTGTCCTTTGTGGTGCCTCGACCAGCCGCAAGTACGTCTAGAAATTCCGAGAATCAAAAAGAAAAGCAGTCACTCCAGAGTAGCAATGAAGCAAGCAACACTGCTATTATTACATGAGTTGTACTTAGACCGAACGCAGATATACACTGATGGGTCCGTCTCATCCAGCAGCTCATCAGGTGCCGCTGTAATTCCGGCTGCAGAAATAACAATCAAGTTTAAGTTGTCGCATATGACTACATCTACGGCATCAGAGCTTGCTGCTATAAGGACTGCTTTACAATATCTCGTTCAAGAACGTCCAGGAAAATGGGTCATATTCTGTGATTCGAAGGCAGCGCTTCAGAGTTTGCCGCCTGCCATGCGTAGGAGGAGTCATAACCAACTGGTACAAGAAATAAGACATTGCCATCATGAAGCTCTAGCACGAGGGCCTGATATTATATATCAATGGCTGCCCGGACATATCGGTATTACCGGAAATCAATTAGCCGATGATGCAGCCCGCTCAGCCCATGAAGAAACCCGTGTAGTCGCGATTCCTCTATCAAGGAATGAAGCAGCAAGACAACTTTACCTGCTGGCTCGAGATCTCACACGCACGTTCTGGTCATCTACCAGCTTCCAAAGGTGTCAATTTTATGAACTGGATCCTTCGCTCAAGCTAAAGCTACCATCACAACTTTCCCGCTCCGATGCGACACTGTTATGCTGCCTTTGGTTGGGTGTTGCATTTACAAAGGTGTACTCCTTTCGCATTGGTATGGCAGACACTCCTACATGCGACTACTGCGGAGCTGAAGAGACCATCGAACACGTCCTGTGCAGCTGCGCTTGCTACGACACACAGCGTTGCCAGCTCCGTATGGTTTTGAATCGACTTGACCCCGGACCATTTTGTGTGCAGAAGATACTAGGACCTTCATCTGCCTCAGTTGCGCAGAAAGCAACTAAAGCACTGCTACTTTACCTTAAGTCAACAAACCTGAGCGACCACCAGTAGACTGTGTGTGCTCCCCGAGTGTGCTCGTGATTGTGTGTACATTCTCATCTTTCTGCAACCTCTTTTCTCCCCTTTATCCCTTCCCCAGTGCAGGGTAGCAAACCGCATGTGCGTCTGGTTAACCTCCCTGCCTTTCCTTGCATCTTTATCTCTCTCCCCCTTCTCTCTCTCTCTCTCTGGCCCACTTTGCAACGAAGAAGTCTGCAAGGCACTGATGATCGTTGATCGTAACCACTTAAGTTGTCACGCCATAGTTTATAATAGCCATTCCGCTATAGGGCCATAAACCGGAATTATTGCCCTAAGGGGTGGCTTCATTCGAAATTCGTTGAACACCGAGAGTGGTAACAAATCGGCTTGGGAACCAGTGTCTACTTTGAATACAACTTCTTGCTGTCCAGCTTGGGCCTTCATAACCCAATCTGTTGTGTGGATTCCGCAGACGATCCCGTCCAAGATTGCGAAGTCCTCATTTCGATATTGTACTTCGTCGACCACATACTTTCCACAACAAATGGCAAAATAATTTCGGCTTTTGCAGGCGTGGCATATTTTGCCAAAAGCGGGACACTTTCTCGGTTCATGTCTCTTGTTGCACTTGCTGCACTGTAAAGGACCTTTCCGGCCTTGAGTGAGATGTAGGTAAGTTTTTTCGGTAGAGCCCACTCTTGCACCGTTACCTTTTCAAGCTTCGTGTTGCTTGTTCGTGAGCTCTACTGCTTTGCAGATTTGTTTGGTCTTCCGAAGCGTCCAATGCTTCTCGCGTAGCATGAAATTACCAGATCGACTATGCCTGACAGGGAATGCTGTCAGGCATAGTCGATCCGGTGGTTTCAGTAGTTCCATGATTGTCACCTCAGTTGAAGCGACGTAATAGGATTCGCCCTGGATCCGGCTTCTAACGCCATGTATCAGCCACATGTAGGCTGATCAAAGACTGGACGTCGTTGATGCAACAGAAAGCTGCGATGCCTTGTTTATACGTGGGGTTTAACGTCCCAAAACCACCATATGATTCTCAGATACGCCGTAGTGGAGGGCTCTGGAGATTTCGACCACCTGGGGTTCTTTAACGTGCACCGAAATTTGAGCACACGGGCCTTCAACATTTCCGCCTCCATCGGAAATGCAGCTGCCGCAGCCAGGATTCGATCCCGCGACCTGCAAGTCAGCCGCCGAGTACCTTAGCCACTAAACCACTGCGGCGGGGCAAGCAGCAATGCCTTGCTGGGTTTATTGTCGGCGCTTATATTAGCCATCATCGGTCGGTGGGCACCGAAGTGCGCATCACGACAAGAGTGATACACAGTATGATACTTTGTCTACCAAAGAAAAATGAACCCTTACATTTCCACTTCTTTCCTTAACTATATAGTGGAGTCTCATAATGCATCTGTATCTCTTCTGCAGTGACGACCGCCTTCCTATCGCGATGCTAAGTAGTCTTCTGCGCTGCCACTCTCCTACGCGACGTCTCCACGCCTTCGCTGTAAGCATTGCGCAGGAGGCCACCTCTGGGCTCTCTAGTATAAAGCTGTTTCGTCATTTAACCATATGGTGTAGTAGCGCAAATTCACGGGGACAAAAAGGACAAGAAAACACGACACTCGCTACACTCGCAACTAATTTTTATTTCAGAAGCAGCACTTCATATATAACCCAAAACCCTAGCGACACAGAAAAGAACTACGAACACTGAATCATCGCCAACAGAAGCTTTTGCGCAGACTCAAGCCTTTACTCACTTCAGGACGACGCCTAGCTTACGATACCGGCGACGCATTCGCTGGCAAGAAAGGGCAGCTTTTATCGAACACGTCTATCAAACGCGACAGCTATTTAGGGAATTCGCCGGAAGCGAGTTGGCTGTTTAATTTCCTCAATACGGCGGCAAAACACGTAATACACGGACAAAGCGAAAGACAGGCCCAGCACTGGGTGTGTCCTTTCTTGTGTGTAATCTTTGTGTTTCCTTTTTTTTTCGCGCAATCATATTGAAGTAATAAATTACTAAATTGACCGAAATACCAAACTCACACAGCTCATGCGTAAGATCGAAAAATACAAACTTTGACTGCAAATAATTAGTCTTAAAAGCACAAGTGGGGAAGTATGCGAGCTCGGAAACAACACAACACAGTCCAGTCTTCATCGCCTTGCTTATGACGCGACGGCTGAATAAGACAGCAGTGAGACAATGTTTTAACAAGGGAAAGTAATGTACGCAGAGCGCAGTCCTACAAGCCACCAGTGATCCGTTCGTATGATGCTACCTTTGAAAATTATGGACCATCTACCTAAAGGCAACCCTGATGGGATGCGAAGCAGCAGTGGCGCTCACGGCGTTAAGCCGGTTGACACGGGCGTCGGCGCTGGTGCTGGACGGACGGTTTGAAGCGAAACTCGGTGTAGCGATTACTTGCGTAAACGTTTGTTTAAAACGCAACGACACGGAAGGCGGGTTAGGTTCCATGTAAATTTCATCACATATAAACGAGCCGAAAAAGTTTTTTTCCCCTCGACGTGTGGTCGAGCGTTGCGGGCGGTGGCGAAGGCGAAACGAGAGAAGTGTGTTGCGAGTGGGTAGAGGAGCCGGCATCTGCGGACGCTGCGGCGAGCATGCTGTGGGTGAGAGAGAGTGACGTCAGCGCGCAGCTGCGAGGGAAGCGTGTGAGGGCACCTACTTGGCACCGCTCTAAAACTTGCGGCGAAGGAAACGCGTTTTGGCGCGTCTGTATGAACCCACCTAAAGTGTCAATTTTTATAGAAGGGAACACAGTGACGCGTGGCCTACGCGCTCCGGCGGCTGCTTGCAGCAGGTTCAAGCGGTAGCGAGAGCAACCACAATCCATTTACGCGTCATCTCGCGGCGAGCAAAACATTCATTCGTTGCTGTTATAGAATGGGAAGATTGGATTACCACCTTCAAGGCGATTACCAGCTCTCCCGTAATCGCCTTGAAGGGGGGGGGGAGCAGCAATCCTGCCGCTGGTTTTTTATCACTCACGAATGGTTGTTTTGCTTGCCGAGAGATGACTTGCAAAGAGATTGTGGTTGCTCTCGCTATCGCTTGAACCTGCTGCCAGCAGCCACTGCGGAGCGCGCAGGCCACGCGTCACCATCTTCCCTTTCATAAAAATTGACACTCTACGAACGGCATTTCACGCATGATACAGAAAGTTGCTGCACACCTAAAATATTTGCCGTATCAAGACAGAGCGCGAAATCAACGATGCTTTTATTATTAAGACGGAAAGGAACATGTTCGTCAGTGAGCCTTCACTCGCCGTCTTGGAAAAAGAGAAGTTTTTGTGTAGTTGACATGTGCATTTCGACTCGTGGCAGATTATTTTTGCCTTTCACTCTTGTGGGCACGTGATGGTTTTTTTTGTTCTTGTTTTCTGCTTTCAGCTATATATTCTGCATTTCCTATGGAGGCGGAAATGTTGTAGGCCCATGTGCTCAGATTTGGGCGCACGTTAAAGGACCCCAGGTGGTCGAAATTTCCGGAGCCCTCCACTACGGCGTCTGTCATAATCATATGGTGGTTTTGGGACGCTAAACCCATCAAATCAATCAATCTTTCAGCTTTATATTTCCAGGTGTACTAAATTCACACACAGTTGTTCGTCAGCGCTTGTGTCGTGTGTTCACTCTTTCTCCGTCCCGTTTTTCGCGCTGTTTCCGTCAGTATCGTGTACCAACAGGCTCTTCAAGAAACCCTTCTGCAAGTTACCGTACGGATGTGAATCAGTTTCTTAACGGGTTCGTAGACGTCAGTATTTGTGCTCTTCTCTTCATTATTAAAATTTGTTAACTATAGTACTGTTGTTATGACGAAAAAACACATCATCAGAACATCGTTATTGCTTTCATATTCTGCCAAATTGGATCAGCAGTCTTAAAGCCATGAAGCCGTGAGTAATCTAAGGTAGGAAACCTTTTTGCATATCTTGTGTGGTGCGAATCCGCAATCAAGCACCGCCGGTATGTCCCTCACGTGCCAGAAGGAGGTTTTCATGACGCACAAGACAGGCATGATATATTATAGATTTCATGGCTAGCCAACCACGACATAGACATGTAAACGGGGTTTCTAACATCACATATACGTTTCAGCATTTTTTTGCTGTTTAAGTATGCATGCAGAATCATGTAACAATCATTCATGGTGTTTTCTTTTCTATTCATTACTACTTTCGTAGTTAGTAAGCATATTCGCTATTCGAATGCTTTCTATATATAATTTGTATACATTCTATTAATGTCTCGTCATAATGGAATGTATGTAGCCAAGTGCTGACCCAAATGCAAGATACGCCTGGTCAAAGCTTCGTCCAGCTGCCTAAAAACAGCCTTTTCTCTCACTCCTCATGATTTGCCTTGCTCACAAAATAAACACTAGAATCTGTTACAACTGCCATTACAATTACTTCTAGGTCATTTCAAGCCAAGCGTTTAAACTTTGCGTTCTATCCCCGCCTATTCTGCTGTAAAAAATTGTGCCCCATCATCTTCGTAAAGTATCTACTCTCGTGCAGTATCTTTTCAAGTGACTAACCAAGCTGCAGTCCAGGGCATGGTGCACCATATGTGCCACGGTGAGTGAGTGGTCAATCGGCAGGAATGCGTCAATGAACGCTGTGCGTATACATCGATTGCATGCAGATGACGTCAGTGGTGCAACGTGAGGGCTAATGTTACGTCGAAGCATAACCTAGCCTTTGCACCCCAGAGCAGTGGACGTGCCTGCTAAGTCCCCGTCACTCCTACAACTACTTTAGTGTTGCGAAAATCAGGTCGTCGATTACATCGTGAGATTTGGCTCAAAGCGAAACAACAACAACAACAACAACAACAACAACAATAATAATAATAATAATAATAATAATAATAATAATAATAATAATAATAATAATAATAATAATAATAATCGCTCCAGGCCTACGCGGAACAGTGACAGCAAAAGCTAGAAGAGCGGCCTTTCAGAGCTTTTTTTAAACACTCATTGAGCGATTCCTGCAAGCAAACTAGCTGTGTACCCACTATGGCATTATTAGGAAAAGCTTTAGGATAGTAGGCCAGCAATCGCTACGCTATCGTTCGTCATTTCGCCCCACCGCGGTGGTCTAGTTGCTAAGGTACTCGGCCGCTGACCCGCAGGTCACGAGATCGAATCCCGGCTGCGGCGGCTGCATTTCCGATGGAGGCGGAAGTGTTGTAGGCTCGTGTGCTCTGATTTAGGTGCACGTTGAAGAACTCTAGGTGATCAAAATTTCCGCAGCCCTCTACTACGGCATCTCTCATAATCATATGGTGGTTTTGGGACGTTAAACCCCACATATCAATCAAATGAAATTATCCTTCGTCATTAAACTAGCACCGCCCACAGCACTAGTTGCCGCAGCCAGCCGGCAGTGGCGCCGAGCAGACGACACGCGCTGCAGTGTTCCCTTTAACAATCGGCCCCTCCCTACATGCGTAGACAGACATTCCCTTTCGTCCTACGAGAAGCTGGAGACTCTTATATTCACAATAGGTTCCACGAAGTAGAACGCTGCCATCGACTTCCTCAAATGAGTCCTATTGTCGCTGAACTTCTCACTTTTCGCAATCGCAGTTTTGATTGATATGTGGGGTTTAACGTCCCAAAACCACTATATGATTATGAGAGACGCCGTGGCGGAGGGCTCCGGAAATTTCGACCACCTGGGGTTCTTTAACGTGCGCCCAAATCTGAGCAAATGGGCCTACAGCAATTTCGCCTCGATCGAAAATGCAGCCACCGCAGTCGGGATTCGATCCCTTGACCTGCGGGTCAGCATCCGAGTACCTTAGCCACTTGACCACCGCGGCGAAGCAGTGTTCTGTAAAGGCAGTGTGTAAACAGTGCCTCACATTCATGAACTGGTAGGTCTGTACTACTTTTGAATAGCTGATTCTCGATTGTGAAATGTAAAAGCTCTCCGTTAGATTCGATCGATGTTTTTTATACACAGATTCATGCGTGTGCATCTGTGCACATATTTACCACCGATTATCTCACTCATAGCGAGCAAAGAACTGCAAGTGGATAGAAATAAAACGAGTCTTCTCGGTCGGCGATCTATCAGATGGCTTCCTCCTTTTGACGCGCGGCACGCGATTCCCTGCACGAATGAGTTCTCACAATCCTCGCGTGCGCAGAACATGCGTCGGCCCAGATTGCGGCGGCGTACGTTGTGGGCGTGCACGATGCAGCTCAAAAGCCGCTTCGCCCGAGTGCTTTATTTGGTGGAGTCCAGGCACGTGAACTTTATGTATCGCTGCAGAGAAACGACCTTCTTGAGCTCCGGTTCGGCGGCGGCTCTGTTTTGCTACCTGAGCACGCTCGCCCTTTCCCTCCTGGCGCTCGAAACAAGGCCGGAATACCAAAGGCCCGCTTCGATTTCCTATTTGCTGGCGACAAGCTTCAGGCGCTCTTCCGCAACGGGTCCGTCCATCTCGCCCGCCGCTATTTTCTAGGCTTCAATGCGCCAGCCGTCCCTGCCAGTCACTTCAACATCAGCAAAAGAAGTGACGTCACAACTTGGACGCCTGCCCGTGCACCTACGCCCTCAGGAAGCACTGCGGCTAGTCTTCTCGCTGTTATAACGAGTCCTAAGCTATATACGACACAAGCGTGATCACGGCAATGACTGCTCAAGTTATTGTAATTCGTATCAAATGGGTAATATGATCACAACGCGTCGAGCCTACTTTCAGTCAGCCTTTCCTATTTGTCCATGCTCTCTCCCGCTGCAAGGTCAATCTAAATAGGTCGCGAAAGTCGGAGCGAAAAGTGGTCTGAAACTTACTGCGACAGATATCAACAACCGCATCACGGTTGAAGCGTGACTAGGTGAGGGGGGGGGGGGGCAAATAGCAAAAAAAGATAAATTGAACATTTTTTGATAGTTGTAATTTTATTTGTTACAAAAAATTAGTAGATCACATTAAAAAGGCCTTGGTCTTTGGTATGTGGTTGAGCACCCTTTCTTTTTCCTTTGTTTTGGTTTCAGAAGCAGCGGGCCCATGCGGTCAGTATCGTAACAAAGGCCACTAGATTTGAGAACGTATCCAGGCAATGTGCTATCACAGCTTGTGTTTAGTTCATCGTGTTCTTTGATTCGGTGCACTACCAGGTCAACGAGGCATCGCTCACTTTTCCGTGGTGGTTTCATGCGTAACTTCAGAAGTTGACTGATTATATATATTGCTGAATATATATACTAATTTGCTTAGTTATGCATATTTGCATACTTAGCCGCGTAAAACTCCAGTAAGTTTCATGCGTGTTTGTATATGAGACCAATTAACAAGTCATAACTAGTATGCGCCTTAACTAACCCTAATTAGACATATGTTAGCTTGATTGGTATGGTGTCCGTAAGGAGTAATTAATATCTTACAGGGTTTGGCCCCTCTAGCCGCGATAAGGTTTTTTTTATTAGGTTTAATTTTGCTCGGCTAAATGAAATCATAGCCTGATCAACTATACATAATTGGATTTGGTTGCACGTGTACTTTTCTCGACCCATTCGGGCGAATTCAAGCTTTACTACGCTTAACCTAAATTACTGGCAGAATCTGCATACTGTGGGAATCAATTATATCCGAAGCACGCATGACGGAGGTTGATATGCCACTTTAAAATCAGCACAACATTACGAAGCGGACGTAAATTATGCCACACATGACATCCATGAAAGGATTTTTATGTTTAGACGTGTCATTTACCTTCGTTGTCTATTGAAGACAATATATGTGGAGCTATCGAAAAGGCTGCGAGCGGGCTATGAGCGTAGCATGTAGTCATGTTTTACATGACACACATGTCAAGATTATCAAGTTAGGAAGTTTCATTTACCTTCGTCGCCCGTCCGCGTCACGTGATACCAAAGTTCGTATTTGCCGAACTAGCGGAACGGCCACCAGCGCGCTATAAGCGTAGCACGTACTCATGTTTTACATGACACACATGTAAAGATTATCAAGTTAGGAAGTTTCATTTACCTTCATCGTCCGTCCGCGTCACGTGATACCAAAGTTCGTATTTGCCGAGCTAGCGGAAACGGCCACCAGCGCGCTATGAGCGTAGCATGTAGTCATGTTTCAAATGACACGAATGTCATGATTGTCACGTTTGGACGTGTCATTTAGCTTTACGTTCATTCACGTCACGTTATACGAAATTCGGTATATGCAGAGCTAGCGAAACAGCCGCGACCGCACTATGAGCGTAGCATGTAGTCATGTCTAAGACGACACGCATGTCATGAATATCATGTTTGGAAGTGTCTTTTACCTTCTTCGTCTGTTCACGTCTCGTGTTACGAGATTTGGTATACGTGAAGCTAGCGAAACAGCCGTGAGGGGTCTATGAGCGTAGAATGCAGTCATGTTCTACAAGAAACGCATGTCATGATTATTATCTTTGGACATGTAGTTTTACCTTCGTCATCCATTCGCGTCCCGTAATACCAAATTTCGTATATGTGAAGCTTGCTCGACGACCGTGATCGCACCATGAGAGTATGGCCTGTAATTATGACTTACATGACATGCATGTCATGATTTCCATGTTGGGGTCTGTCAGCTTATGCAGTACCATACGAGTTTTGCAATATGTCATGTGAACAAAACCACCGCAACAGCAAGGCCACGAAATGTAAATCTTGACATGCATGTCATGATTTCTATGTTATGACTAGTTCGTTATGCTCCTCGTACAGTCACATGTTATGTCACACCATTTTTGGTAACGATAGCACTAACCAAACGGCCAGGAGAGCTAAAAGTCATAGGAGACAGACAGACAGACAGACAGACAGACAGACGGACGGACGGACGGACGGACAGACGGACAGACAGACAGACAGACAGACAGACAGACAGACAGACAGACAGACAGACAGACAGACAGACAGACAGACAGACAGACAGACAGACAGACAGATAGATAGATAGATAGATAGATAGATAGATAGATAGATAGATAGATAGATAGATAGATAGATAGATAGATAGATAGATAGATAGATAGATAGATAGATAGATAGATAGATAGATAGATAGATAGACAGGCAGACAGACAGACAGACAGACAGACAGACAGACAGATAGATAGATAGATAGATAGATAGATAGATAGATAGATAGATAGATAGATAGATAGATAGATAGATAGATAGATAGATAGATAGATAGATAGACAGACAGACAGACAGACAGACAGACAGACAGACAGACAGACAGACAGACAGACAGATAGATAGATAGATAGATAGATAGATAGATAGATAGATAGATAGATAGATAGATAGATAGATAGATAGATAGATAGATAGATAGATAGATAGATAGATAGATAGATAGATAGATAGATAGATAGATAGATAGATAGATAGATAGATAGATAGATAGATAGATAGATAGATAGATAGATAGATAGATAGATAGATAGATAGATAGATAGATAGATAGATAGATAGATAGATAGATAGATAGATAGATAGATAGATAGATAGATAGATAGATACGCTCAAAATCACCGAATTTTGCTAAGAAATGCTTCGCATTTAAAAAGCAGCAACCTCTACTAAGCTTACTCACGCCCGAATTTATCAGGTGATACCGCGCTCGTCTAGGTTGGATTAAATCCAACTACACTTACATTCACTTAACCAGGCTCACTTAACTTCAACTTGGCCGAAAGCGACAAAGCCGAACTGAGCTGAGAAAATTTCATTTTGTGAGCTTCGGTTCATCAGGCTGGCGAGGCCGCGGCTATTGTTATAGTTGTGAATCAGCCGGCATAAACCACTACGCGATCCCCGCGCTGGAACCGGCACCATCACAGCCTCTACGTTATAAAAAACAATTTCACTAATTCGATAGAGCAATGACAGCGACACCCAGGTGTAGTTTTGGATACTAGCTCGTAGGAGGGGGCGACATGAGAAGCTAAATACGACGGGACGCGCATGCGCACCGCAGCAGGCGTCCTGTATAGCGCGACGTTGGCTTTGGCTACGCAATCCCGTGGTCTGCACACTTATGCTCACGCCTGTACATACACTTATACAGTTACGTTTGCGCAAACAACCAAAAGCTTCACTTAAGTTATATTTAATTTAAATGACAATCTTTCACCACTTCAGCAAAACCGTAACGCTTTGAACCCCGATTTAACCAAGTGGTGGCCACACTCGATCTCGTTAGGTCGGGAAAGGAATTTTCCCAATTTTAGAAATTTGAAATTTAATCGAAGCAACACCCAAATCCTACCGGGACATCGTATTTGCCGCTAAGCCACGCCTGCGCGCGTGGAAAGTGTGCAATATCGGGCCTCCGATATCCGGGCAATACAGACTGGGTCCGCTGCAGCAGGCTGCCGACATACGAAGCGAGCAGTGATTGCTAGAGGAGACCAACAAGCAAGGAACTCGAAAGACAAGTGCCGCTTCGTGCATAAATGTTAAATAAATCAAGCAACCATCGTGGTGTTGCTATGGAAGTATTACAGTGACCGTAAAGCATCGCCAACCATAACACCATTATACTCGGGAACATCTTTCTGTGTCAACGAAGGGAAAGCTGCGGGGGTGCAGCTACAGCATATACAGTCTTCCGCGAAGAAGTCCTGCTCGACTCGCTTTTTGATGCTGGCCGTGTTCAAATTATATCACTGCATAAAATTTGCTACGTCTGCTTACACAGCTGTTTGTGAGTGAAATTAGACACACGCTTCTTCGGCGAGTAGTCGGAACAGCTAGAGGGTGATGAGCACTGACCTAAAGACGAAGACGCCATTTTGACTTTGAGGTGCAGGTTAAACGTGCGATGTTTTCAGACGTGCAAAAACGCGAAATAACACTTCATGAAACAAAACAAATATTATTATCTCCTCCGTTTGTGCAGCGTCTCTTTATAAACAGCATCACGTAGAAAATAATGTTGTTTTTATGTTCACGCGGAAAACACAGACGCATTTCTGGGACTTTATTCTTCGGCGGTGGCACATGCCCGCTTTGGTTCCGTAGCCTTACCTTCATTGCCCCAGAAAGTTATCAAGGTTTTGTCATGGGCTGTTCTGGATTCGGCAACTAACAGCGACCATCTTCCTGTAGTTCTTGACATTACTTGTCCAACAATAACTTTAGATCAGCCGAAACGCACATACGTCAACCATAGCAAATTTCAAGCCTGCCTCCGTTCTGCCATTTCCAAGCTTGGAAATGCCAGTGCTAAGGAGATTGCATCTACGAGTGGTTCAATGCTGGAGGAATCTAGAAAAAATTCCAAATTTTCTATTCCATCCAATAAACGATCCTCCTCTCGTTGGTGGAACGATGAGTGTACGCGCGATTACAGAAGACGAAAAGCCGCTTGGAAAAAACTTCTTCTTAATCAGAGCCCAACAAACTGGAAGGACTATCAATTCCTTGCTGGCGTATTTAAGCGTACAGTGAACCGCGCGAAAAAAGAATACGACAGTAGAAATTTTGATTGTCTTTCTAAATAAAAAAATAAGAGTGCTTTGTTCGCTTATCTTCGGACAAGAAAAGTACTGCCAGCACCTTTAACGTTGCAGTCATGTGTCTTGACGCCGAAAGAAATGAACACCTCTCTAGAAGACATAGCGCAAGGTTTATAACGCTGCTTCACTGCTAATGTTTCGGCTATTCAGTCCGTTCTGGTAAAATTGGATAAATTTCCAGAAGTTTCCTTAGCTGAATTGAGTCAGACAGTATTATGCTTACCGAGGGCGGTTCCCGGACCAGATGGGATTACGAGCTCTATGTTGAAATGTTTACTCCAGGAATCGCCTAATCTTTTGCTAGAACTAGTGAATTATTCGTTAGGGAACGCATGGATACCTCCAGAATGGAAACTTGACAAAATTGTATTGTTGCTGATTGATTTGTGGGGTTTAACGTCCCGAAACTACCATATGATTATGAGAGACGCCGTAGTGGAGGGCTTCGGAAATTTCGACCACCTGGGGTTCTTTAACGTGCACCCAAATCTGAGCACACGGGCCTACAACATTTCCGCCTCCATCGGAAATGTAGCCGCCGCAGCCGGGAATCGAACCCGCGACCTGCGGGTCAGCAGCCGAGTACCTTAGCCACTAGACCACCGTGGCGGGGCAATTGTATTGTTGCTAAAAAATGAAAATGATGCATACACGTTGGATAACATAAGGCCGATTGCACTGACATCAAACTTAGTAAAATTGGTTGAGAGAATCATCAATATACGAATTAATGAACTTATTACCATGAGGTCAATTCTAAGTCCCTGTCAAATTGGATTAAGGCTGGTTGTTCAATTTGGGATGCCCACGTTGATTTAGAAAGTCGGCTTCAATTAGCTCGTCTACATAAAAAATATGCAGCTTTAGTTACCTTAGACATCACCAAAGCATATGATACCGTGGAGCACTGTATTTTGATAGATCGATTAGAATACCTTGATTTTCCATCATACATAGTAGCGTGGGTTCACAATTCTCTTGCAGACAGGAAATTTCATTGTTTTAAAGATGGGTTTTTATCATCTACTCATACCCAAACGAGAGGAGTACCGCAAGGCTCGGTGCTTTCCCCGGTGCTATTTAATTTACTAATGAGCACCATTCCACGTAAACAGGATATAACAACTTATGTTTATGCAGACGATATCGCATTTTTTGCAATGGCAGATAACATTCAGACCTTATATGAACGGCTGCAGACTTACCTTAATATATTGGAGAGCTGGCTCGATGGCAACAGCTTTTTACTTAATCCGAGTAAATGTGCCCTCCTTGTTTTCCCGCTGCAATACCCTGTGAACATCTCTCTGTCTTACCATCATGAGAATATACCCCAGGTGGAATCTGTTAAATACTTTGGAGTAATTTATCACACATCGCTTAACTGGCGATCTCATATCGAATATATCACCGGAAAAGGTGTGCGGGCCATTGGCATATTACGTAGGCTAAGCAACTGCCGCATAGGTATGAGAAGAGACACATTGGTAATGATATTTCGCATGTACGTTCGTCCCATTTTGGAATTTGGTTGTGTACTTTTCTCTGGAGTTCCAGCTTACAAGTTGCGGCTTCTAATTCTTCTGGAAACAGAAGCTTTGCGCTTATGCCTCGGGCTTCCCAAAACAGTTGCCAACAATGTGTTCTATCTCGAATCGAGGGTCCCTCCGGTTTCTTGTGGAATTCGCCTTCTGACTGTTCAGACATTGTTAAGAATTTATGAATCACCATTACGACATTCATACAAAGCCTTTATTTCCACCCCGGAATAATTTTTTGCTGCTAGATGGCCGCGATTTCACACCCCACAAATTATATTTGTGCAAAATTTACTGGAGCCTCTAAACGTACGTATATGCGACATCATGCCGAGTCGTGATAATTCAGCTCCGGTGGAAATTCAATTCGACGACATTTTTCCTAATAATGCCAAATTACTTCCCCATAATAATTTAGATGGTTTACTACAAGATCACCTGCACCGTATTACAACGAACGTTATTATTGCTACAGACGCACCGCAATACAACGAAAAGTCAGGGGTTGGTATTTTCAGCCCGATTTTAAATTGGATTTATTCCCTTCGACTACCCGATTTCATACCCGTTTTTGTGGCTGAGTTTCTGGCAGTAGTGCTCGCCTTACGCAAGTTAGATACAGCAATTACATCAGCTGTCATAATAACAGATTCCCTATCTCTCTGTGCGGCACTTTCTGTTGGTGCTGATAATCACGTAACAAAGGCGTTCCGTGCACTAGTACCTGCGCATTTGAGAAAAGTACGATTAGTTTGGGTGCCTCGACATAAAGGTTTGTTTCTAAATGAAATAGCCGATTCCTTAGCTAAGTCGTCAATCAGCGAATCAATTCTAGCGCTCTGTCCATCATCCGCTTATGTGACTGCTGCTCGATTCCGCAGACGTACGCTTATGCAAGTCTTTAAAGGTTCAGCACTAACAAACTCTACAGAATATCCCTGGCGAAGAGACTTTTACCACACTCGAAAACAAGAAGTAGCTATCACAAGGCTGCGTTGCCGGGTACCAAATCTAAATTTCTTAAACACAGGTCTGCTCAGGCACCTTCGCCACTGTGCGCATTCTGTGATGAACTGGAAACAATAGACCATTTCTCTTTGACCTGCAGGCGGTTTAACACATTACGAAAAACCCTGTTAGAATTACCTTTACGTGGTATTGGTATGGACGTATCTCTGCCTGTCATTTTGTCCTTTGGAGCTTCCATTTCTGGTTTCTCTAAAAATTGAATTGCTGCACAAACTTGAAGGAAAACAAGGGAGACAGGAAAGAGCGCCGGAACTGGGCTCTTTCCTGTCTCCCTTGTTTTCCTTCAAGTTTGTGCAGCAATTCAATTTTTCAAGTATGAACCAACTAGTCTGCAAAAAAGTATTGCTTCAACTGGTTGCTCTAATGCGACAGTATATATGCGCGGCCGTCCGGGACTATATTGATGAAACTAATAGGTTGACTAATTAACCAGTTTCATTATCCTAACATGTCCACATAATTATATGCATATAAAATCAGATTATTGCTCTATTCTAAGAACAAATTCGCCCCACCGCGGTGGTCTAGTGGCTATGGTACTCGGCTGCTGACCCGCAGGTGGCGGGATCGAATCCCGGCTGCGGCGGCTGCATTTCCGATGGAGGCGGAAATGTTGTAGGCCCGTGTGCTCAGATTTGGGTGCACGTTAAAGAACCCCAGGTGGTCGAAATTTCCGGAGCCCTCCACTACGGCGTCTCTCATAATCATATGGTGGTTTTGGGACGTTAAACCCCACAAATCAATCAATCAATAAGAACAAATTCGTTTATGTAAATATTTGTATGCATTACATTAAGCACCACACTTTCCTAGGCTATCGGTAATCTTTCTGTTATACCTCCATCTTTCCAAATCTGAACAGTAAATTTTACAACCACTCGATTCTTGGCCGATCCCCCACAGTGAGTATGCGCCACTAACAATAGGACAACAACAACAACAACAACAACAACAACAACAACAACAACAACAACAACAACAACAACAACAACAACAACAACAACAACAACAACAACAACAACAACAACAACAACAACAACAAGAAGTTATCCTCGAGTATAGTGCGTAGGAACGCCACCAACTTTGATCTCGGAAACATGAAGTACGAGAGAAATTCACCTACTCACGCTGTCTGTCCGTGTGATTCTCGTGCCATCTTTCACTGATCGTTTCGGAGCGCTCTCCTGAGATAGAGAGGGAAGCCGAGGGAAGGAAAATGACGCAACCTCACTCTCTTTAACGAGGGCGCTCTAAAACGACCAGTCAAAAATTGCATCACAAACTCTAGGACGACGGGAGCCCAGCAGCTCAGCGCGCTCTCACCCTCGGCCTGTTTGCAAATCGGCGCTCGAAAAATCGCCCCTCACGCACGCTGATTTGTGCGGCTGCACGTGCTGCTTCCAGGCACACTGTCAGCTGGCGGACTCAGAATCCTTTAGGCATTGTAGTGCCGTCCATGAGCCGCGCCGTGCACACCACTCCTTAACACAAAGCTATCGATCCAGCTCGCAAGCCTTGGCTCCAAGACAAACAATGCGCAAAAGCTCTTTGATCACTTCGCATAACTTCGATTTCCCCAGTGCATGGAGAATCGTCTTGTGCGGTTTATGAACTCGGCGAAACTTTAGTACTGTCCCGCCGTTCAATATCTAAGCAGAACACACTTGTACGGCTCTGGTCCAACTTGACTGCTTAAAGGTAAGTTCTTGAAAAAGATTTCCGTTGCCAAGTAATTCTATTTTACCACGCTTGTGTTTGGCCTGCAGGTTGATTCATACAGCGCTCCAACTTCTTAGCAACACACTTCGGAGATTAGTGGAAGTAATCCGGTATTTTGGACCAAAGCAGATGTTTTATTTCTGTCATTGTATCTTATACGCCGCTTAATTCCTTAGATAACAAAAAAAGCGATAAGTTCTCTGAGTATTTCGTGATTGAGTTCGGCGAACGCTACCGTCTGCACATTTTCGATAAGAGTTGGAAAAGTGCGTTACCCGGAGACCGGAAGGCACACAATTGCGGAAATAGTCTGCGTGCGCCATTGGTTTTTAAAAAGTGGTGTGCTTTATTCTACAAGAATAATGTTGTTTGCAGGAAATACCATGATAAGGGATCAGCTTCTATTCGGAATTAAATAGGCTCACAGTCTAAAAAGCCAGAACAATTTTTTATCGTCTGATCTACGGTGCAAAGTATTCTTTCGACCCGTGTAGCTGCTATTTAAAGGATTTGAAGTAGAGTACGATATCGCTTTTTTTTCCTGTTAGTTCTTGGAATCAACAGTAACAAAAGGCTTCCCTGTACAAAAGTTGAATATTAAAGCGATTCCACACTTCAGAACATTTGGAGAAAATTAAGTTGGGTGGCTACTGTAAATCTGCAATCTTAATAAAGCGCACACACATGAACGCAACACAAAAAGGAAGGAGCGTTTGAACAGTTCCTTCCTCATTCTGTTGTTCTCGTATGTTCACGTTGTGTTAGGATGAAGACAAGATGAGCTGTGTTAATAGGTGCTCTGCATTTCTAAACAGGCTTCGCTAACATTGTTTGAATACTTTCAAGGTTTTTTTTAAGGCTTACTTCATGCCACTTTGCAGTAACCATTAAAAAAATGAAAACCATTTGCTTTAGGTCCTGTCGAGGTGCGGCATTTTGCAATAACAAAATTTGTTGCCAATGCACTGAAAAAAAAATTTGAAAAAGAATACGCTAATTAAGCGCAAAACTCGAAAGATGGTGTTGACACACGAATACATTTATTTAGTGAGCTAAAATCGATGACCCGTCGATTATGATGGCGGTGCCTCAGGTGACCACTCGAAGTCCTTGGACCCGGGCGGCATCTTCAGCTTGCCGGACGGCCCAAAGCTCGTCGGCCATCTCGTCGCTGGTGAGTGCCGCCTCCCAGCGGAAGCGCAGCTGACGCCGCCGATCGGCTACAGTGACCGCAGCCGCGGCGGAAGATGGCCCCTGCCCTCGCGCGGTGGTAGCAGCAGCAATTGGCCTCGGAGTTCGTCCCTAACATGCGTCGCGAAGGGAGCAGCAGCAGGGACGTTAACTTTTCCAGCACACTCCCAAAGCATGTGACGCAGCGTGGCCCTTTCCCCACACGCTTTAACGCGTCCTCAAAGTTACAGCCTGTCCTTTGTTCTATTTGTTGTGTGGTGGTGGGCATTTGCGTCTGTAATGTTGTGTAATGTCGTTGAATGTGGTCAGGCGATCCCCCCACGACTATTCCAGTTGTTGTTGTGTGGACAGTGTCGTGGCCCCGCTCTCGGAGGCGAAGGCGGCCTCCGAATCGACCGCGGCTCGGTGAGAGATCTCGAGCCGCGGTGTGGGCCACCTGGTTACCTGGGAGGTGGACGCTGGTGTGAGTTGGGGTCCACAGAAGGAAGACATTCGCATATTTAGTTTTGAGATACGAGGAGGACGACGCCATCGCTCCTCGAAGCTTGACGTCGTCCTTGTTGCCATTACTTGACTGTAGTTGTAGTATCCGGGCCGCCAGACACGAGATGCAACCGCGCGCGAAGTCACAGACGGCAGCTTGCGAGTCGCTGATCACGACCCCAGCCTACGGTGCTGCGACCAGTGCAAGAGCGATCGCCGCCTCTTCGGCCGCATCTGTGTGTTCCGTACGCACCGTGGCGCTCGCGATGCCTTTGCGATTCACAACGGCGATAACGAGAGCACGTCTTCCCCCTGAGTATCGCGCGGCGTCCACGTACACCGCTTCGTCGCTGTTGCCATACATTCCTTCGACGTCACTCGCTCTTTTTTTTGCGTCGCCCGACGTGGTGTGTCGGATGCATGTTTCTGGGGAGTGGTGGAACGATGAGACGGTCGCAGACCGTGATAGGAACCATTGTCTTCACCCCGCATCGCGTGTGGTATGTTATTCCTAGAGACTGCGAAAAAAAAAAAAAAGACACAGGCAACAGCGCTCACTTACGACAAGGTTTATTTGTAACAACTGCGCAATATAGGATATATGAAGGCCAAAAAATAAACGATAATAAAAATGATAAAAGAATCACAGTCACCTGCAGTCAACAACATCAGAGTGGGCCATCAACATTATCTGTAGGAACGTGCTGAATGAAATAAACCTTTTGGTCGACCAAAGCGATCAAAGGCTTGCTTAAGCACGCGAGCCCGCTAATCTAGTCATTTCTGATGCCTCATAGATTTCGCGTGTCAACTGATACCGATGACGTTTCGCCACATTATTACGCAGAATCGGAAGCGAGAACACAATCTCGGCAGGGATTACCAAGGTGGCCACCGAACGAACAGCGTGCTCTTCTGACTGCTCATTGCAACAACAACCAGCGGTGATGATGATGATGATGGTAGACTTTTAGGGCGCAAGGTCCAAAGAGTGTCAGCGGTGTACAGCATTCACTGATGTAAACGCAGTACCATCTTTTTTTTAACGGCTATTACGATCAATTTGCGTTAAAATAAACAATCCATGCATCTCCAGGAAGTGAATCATGACAAGTGGTCGAAGCTCTGGGTATCGTATCGGTGGGTGAACCATACGTTACCGTAGCGTTGCTTCATTTCATGTAAATTGAATGACAAAGTGTATATAAACATGCAAGTTTATTTCGCCTTCCAATCGTGTTATACAAATCAATTAGGATTTGGAAGATACGCCCCGAAAGTGAATCTGAGAACTCGTCACCTTATCGGTGGCATGATACCACTTGAGTATAGGTAATTTATTGGGACATGTAGTGCTCTCCGCGTGTGCCTTGTTTTACAGATTTCTCTGAGGAGCCTCAACATCTACGTATATTTTAGCAGATATCAAGTCATCAATACTCTTCTCGATAGGCCATTTTTGCCGGGAACAGCGATCTCTTACCTTATATTTAGCTTATCTTCACGTTGAAGTCTATTGTAGAACTTTTTTTCTGTGTGCCTGGAACATGTTTCGACTAAAGCAATGGTTAGTATACCGTGACCACAATAGAATACAAGGCTAGGTCCTAAAGAACTTCACCCCGAAAACTATGCACTAACAAGACATGTACCATAGACTCTGAAAACGAAAACACTTGGTCCAACATCTTTCAGTCCGTGGGTTCTGTACATTTTGCCGCAGAATAAGGGCAGGGCCTACTGCACCCCTTCAGTGCAAAAAAGGAAAAAAAAAAACGGAAGATCCCGCGTACCTTGTGAAACGACGTTATGCGAAGCATGCGGAGGGAAGGTGACCATGCTACATACCTTTATTGAGCGACAGTCATCAAGTGACGCTAATTATATGCTTAAATGTGGCATGCACAGGCATACGTTAAAGAATTGCAGATGTTTAGATAACCAGTTTCCACTTGCACAACGATGCCAACAGGAACATGAGTATTAGCGACACCAGAAGTGATGAGGTGATATGAAGCGCTTGTGCTCGCGAGGGTGGTAGCCCTAGGCAATGCTATTTAAATCAACTCTAGCGCACGGCGTCCAACTACAATTGACATTAACCCGACGTGATTGCTGTATCAAAAGAGTACATATGTACGCTTTATAAAATGAGATAGGCAGCACTGCAACCACAACTGCCGTTTTAAGAACATCATGGTCTGTTTGAAAAGCAGTTCCGAGACCTGGAATGGCTGTGTGGTAGAATGCTTGACCGCCAAGCAGAGTGCTTGGTTTTGATTCCAGCTGAGACCCTGACTACAATTCTTTATATACGTCGGGTCAACGCTTCCGATGTTAGGTTTTGCATCACGCTCACGCGTTAAAATTGCCCATGTTTGTTCTCGTCGTCCCTAGATATATTCTAATGGCGTATTCGGTTGGGCGTTTTCAAGTGTTCTGAAGCGCTATGAGAAGTGGCTGTGCCTACGGGTGGTGGAACTCGAGCGCTCGGACTACCTTCAGTTGGTTCATTCAGAACGTCAGCCTCTGACTCGGAGCACTCCCGACTGCTCTGACTTCGAAGTGAGAGCATGGCGCCATCTGACCGGGAGGACAAATCACATGACACAAGCAAGCCATCCACGCGGCTGCTGGCAGGTGAACGAGGTGAGAAGCGCGAGCGTGCATTTCGGAAGGGGGTATCGTCGGGCGCGTAATACTTCGTACACGTGCCTTGTTAATCGCGTTTTGCGCATTTGTGGGCCGAATTCACATCTACGAAGCCATAAATGCACGGTGTTGATAACGAGGCGGCTAGCGAAGGCTGAGAAAACGTCAATGCTGTCGTTACAGCAGCTCGCAGAAGCCTCGTAATATGCCTTGAAGATAGCAGCTCGGACGAGGATGATCGCCAGATTCATGCGCTGTGCTCAGGAGGTTTTCGCTACATCCACACATTTCAGAGAGAGAAAGAATAGCAAGGTCAGACTAGTCAGAAATGTCCACATGAACTGATCGGCATCATTCGTTGACGCGGCGCAGCAATGTTTACCCGGCAGCTTCCCGCACTCGCAGCGCGGTGGCGCTACAGGCGCTTCCCTTGGCTGCTCTGAGCGCTCTGAAATCACCGATGTATTCGGTTGGTATACGCTGCCTCTCGCGCTCAGATTGCGAGCTGCCTCTGCATCTGGCGACTCTGAGCCAGAAGACCAGAGCAGCCAACCGAACACCCCATAAGTGTCAATCACCTGTGGCACATACCCGCCTACCAGCAGCACATCATATGGCACATACCATCAGTGGCCCGTTGGTATGTGCCACTGTCTGGCGGGAAGTGTTTCACGACGTACGCGACGGGGTTGCCACATTATTCATGTGTGGAACAGCGCGTCAAATTCATCAAACCATCTTACCCTCCCATACTACATTTGGTTCACACCGAGCGAAGGGCGTGATCACGAGAGCACCCAGACGTAAGCGGCTAGACAGACAGACAGACAGACAGACAGACAGACAGACAGACAGACAGACAGACAGACGGACGGACGAACGGACGGACGGACGGACGGACGGACGGACGGACGGACGGACGGACGGACAGACGGACGGACGGACGGACAGACAGATAGATAGATAGATAGATAGATAGATAGATAGATAGATAGATAGATAGATAGATAGATAGATAGATAGATAGATAGATAGATAGATAGATAGATAGATAGATAGATAGATAGATAGATAGATAGATAGATAGATAGATAGATAGATAGATAGATAGATAGATAGATAGATAGATAGATAGATAGATAGATAGATAGATAGATAGATAGTGAGCGAAGTTCGCTAATGCTCCGCATATAAAAGTGCCAATTCTTTACACAGCAATATTATAGACGGTATGCGGACACTTCGAGCCTTGTCGATTGCTATAGAACAGTCCAGTCAACTCTCGTTAAGTTGTGTCGCAATTGTTAGATAAATCTTTTAAACTAGAACTGTGTATTGCAATTGCACCTCTTTACATGTGCGGCCAAGTGGCTGACGTAGCCGTTCTTCAATAAGTACGATAGTTTCTTACACACTCATTAAGACTGGGTCGAACTGGAATGGAAATGGCCTACCCACATCATGTGGTAAAAATGGCTACGACTCTTCAGCACCAGCACTTCGGTGAGTATAGCGGAGGGTCCCACTAGTGTAACATAGTTGGTGTTGGATGTCTTAGTTTGCTTTATTCTAAATGTTTCTTCCATCCTACTTAAACACTTATGCGACATTAAATATGCATCTATGACCTGCTTATGTGTCGCGGCATACGTCACTGAAACAAGCAAGTCACAGCACCCTGCCCACTCTTAGGGGGGAGGCGCCTCGGCCATTCCCATGAGAGACGTGCTTCACCATGGTTGTTCCAGATGACCAAGTAAAGAGATGGCTGAGGCCTAATAAGTAAAGACAACCCTAGATGAGCAAGAACAAATTATAGGGGCTGAGAATGGCGTTCCCCGAGTCTGTGAACACAAAATTATAGGAGTCGAAAGCTACATAGCTAAGGGGATGACTGTCGCTTTTGACATTTTCACCTGGGCTAATGCAATGACAGAATGTTCGACTCGAAGGACATGCAAGGCTTTCGCCTTAGCAAACTTTGATTGGGAGGTCATTCACTGATTCGTTGGAAAGGTGCTGCAGGGTCCTATCAGAGAATGGGCCTGTCCAGCTTTATATGTCTCACACGTGTTGATGTATAGCCCTGGTAATATTATAACGGCCTCTAAATACACAAAAGTGAAATACACTTTAACACGGCTTTAATCTGGCAGCCATTGCCACCAGCCTCACTGTTCTCTTAACACTTCGTATTCCTCGTTCTCTGTCCTGCGGCTGTCCTCTGCTAGTATCCCACTACCCATCAGTTTACCCCATAACAATATTTTCAGTAGATGTCCAGTGTTTGACCTTGCCTCAGAAATAACAGTTGAAGGGCTTGAACTGTACGCTTAACAAGACTTTGCCATAATGTGCTTTGTTTCAACTTTCAAAACTGCGGAGTTACGGTGGTCCCAGTTGTCGCAGTGATTATGAGAACTGAGACTCCTCGGGAAATCCAGTCAAGGATCAAGTTGGGTTTTGGAATATTTTGTATGATGAAATCTAGATTTCTCGTTTTAACTTGTCAATATGATTGATTGGGCGTGTTGGTGATACATGACTGTTTTGAAATGAGAGCGCACTACTTAGACGCGGACAGAAAGACAGGGACAAGCGCTCGCTACAAACTGCAAATTTATTCGGAAAACTATCAAATATACACTGACAGATGAAACAGTGTCATGGCACATACGATAAGACCAAATCACGGATCAAAATAACAAAACCGATAAAAGATCTATGTACGTCAGCCCCACGTTACCAACGCCTACTGTGCCTTAGAGAGAGAGAGAGAAATAAATAAAAGGAAGAGACAGGGAGGTTAACCTAGACGAACTGGTTTGCTACCCTGTACGGGGGTTGGGAAAAGGGGCGGAAGGAGGATAGATATAGAGAGATATAAAATAAATTAGAAAAAAAACACATGCGCACACATTCAGGGAGTTCCGATCACAGTCGTTTGGAGAAGCCGGTTGAACGCAAAAAGCGGAGGAGCGCCTTCACAGCCTTCTTCGGCGACATAAAGTCCTGTCGGCAGCGCAGGATTCTTTCTTCCGAAAGAGGCTGGTTGTCCAGTTCATCTAGTGCATTGCAGAGTGACTGTCTCTGCGAGCAGTATTGTGGGCATTCACACAGAATGTGCCAAGTTGTTTCATCACTGCCACAATGGTCGCATGCAGCAGTGTCAGCCCTTCCTATGCGGAACGCGTACGCATTGGTAAATGCGACGCCCAACCATAATCTGCACAGCATAGTAGCGTCTCGTCGGCGTAATTCCGGAGGAATTCGAAGACTGAGAGTTGGGTCTAAAGTACCTAACCGTGCATGGATGGAATGTGACTCATTCCATTGTGACGTGGTGCGCTTGCGGGCAAGCATGCGGAGTTTCCGTGCAGCGTCAGTTCTGGAAAGCGGAATTGATATTTCATCGCTTTCAGTATGGGCAGAACAGGCAGCTCGATCGGCCCGTTCATTGCCAAACTGTGCCTTAGAGTGATTACCTAACTCCTATGGAATCTGCTACTGTCCAAAAAATGCTAGCTCTTTATCGGACAGAGCTATTGATGGTTTGCTGACGCAAGTCAAGCGTTCACGCGCTATGTATGCTGCTTACACTATAAGCCCTGTGCGCTCATCTTTGTCTTTGTTAAGTACGACTGTGCTATAAAACTGTACTCGACAGCCACATCTAGTGACATGCTGAGCCAGAAAACCATCGTTGCCGCTGGAACATTGCACGCATGCTCACGCAATTTGTCGTTGAGGCACCTTCCAGTCTGTCCAATATAACAGGCACCACACGAAAGTATGATCATGTAAACAACGTCGATAATGGAATCGACGAAACGGTTTATGTGCTTTGTTTTGCACAGCTGTTTCTTGTGTCTATCGGCACATGTCAGCCTAGCCAGCTGAAAAAGCTTGTGTGGCGCAGAGGAAACTACACTCACTCCCATGCGTTGCCCCACCTTTTTCACGCGGTGGATAACCTAATGCATGTAAGAGACAACAGCGATTTTTTTCTCTTTCTTTTTCATGCTTGCTCTTGTCACGTCTTGCTGCACCATTTTTTTTCGCCATCTTTAGCTCTCCGTTTTCAGTGGATACTTTCGGCCACGGAAACCAAGACCACCTCAGGATACCAGCTGACTTGAGCCTAGCAACCCGATTGTGGAAGCTGGCTTCCATTGAATGAGCACAAGAACGGTCAATTGCATTATTGGAACACACACTCACTATGCCTCTTTTGACAAGTTTGCTATGAGCCGACGTGTACGGCAGCAGCCGTTTTCCCGCGCGTGGCTCATACGCCAAGCAGGTGTGTTCTGCCCTAAGCGTATGCCTAAATTCAAGAAACCTGATGGACAAGTTTACCGCCATTTCATGAGTCAATATAAGTGAATCAAGGCATTTCATAAAGAGCGACAACACATTGGTGGCCTGAGACACAAAACTTTGAGGATCACACTTCACGATGACTAAAAGATCATCAACAACTTTAAACAATTTCTTCACTGCAGTGCTCACTAATTCTTGATTAGCCACCCTGTCCAACTTCGCCAACAACAAATCGCTCAAAAGTGGGGCTAAACATAACCCAATCGACACGTCCTTTTTCTGAAGATACACGTTGTCATTCCACTCTACATATCTGGAGCTGAAATACATGTCCAATCAGTCTAGAAAACCACGTGCACTTAATCCTGTGCTGTTCTGAAATGACACTCCACCAAATTGGTCAATGCATTCTTCAGTATAAGAGAGCAACGCATCATGAGGTAAACAATAGTAAAGATCGTTTACATCTATTGAAAATGCCATGAGACCTGTTTGACAGTCTTGTCGGAAAAAATCGGTAACTTCATCCGGTTCGTTAGTTGAAAAATGGGTCATTAATAATGAAAAGTTTGAGCTTATCTTGCAAAAGCACACCTAATTTTTTTTTGCCAGGAAGCACACTCAGACGCTATAAGTCTAAAAGGTACATCAAGCTTAGGTGTCTTAGCTGAAAAAAATTTATCCAGTGAAATTTTATCACACTTATCACCATTTTTCACAAAACCTAGCAAGTTGAGTTTTCGGCATAGGTTCTTTGCTCTTGCTTTCACTTTTCGCATATTGATGCCGGTGAAACTATCAAACACCGAACTAACGGCGGACTTCGCTTTTTCGAAAAACTTGCTTTTTCTAAGCACTGCAATACCTCCCTCTTTATGTGATGGCGCCGCACGCAGATCGTTGTAGATTAGAAAGTTTATGGTCCGGCTAAAATGCAGGTGACTACTGGCAGGCTTACCGCGTTGAAGTAAGTCCTTCCGAGATGCACCGGCCAGAGTCTTCTTTGGGAACACGACTAGATATACTTCTAACAATGGCTAACAGGTCAGGGAGTCTCGCTTCTTCACGAAGGCGAATTCTGGGCCTAGGATTAACGTCCTTTTCATGAAGTTGGGAAGCGCGACGTCACCAAATGCACAGTTCCTTCTGTCCGTTGTTTTCCTTTGACTTCAGAACGCAGCCTCCGGATCTCATGAACCCATAGGCACTTGTCCCTGTATTTCTGTCCACGTCGAAGTACTGCGCTCTCATTTGAAAACAATTCTCGTTTTAACTGCGCCTTCAATCCTTTGTAAACGAGGTGAAGTTATGCATGTGTGTTAGATCATATCTCTATTCGTGCGCTCATGTCACCCCTCCATATACCACAGGTTACAACCCGCTACCACCAAGCTACAACGAAGCCAGGCCAACACATTCAGCAACAGCAATATTAAGCCCACAAGAAGGACCCTCATGCTCTGACATTCTTTGTTTGTTTCGCGAACAAGTAACCTTTCCTCTCAGGTATCAAATACTGTGCCTATATTTCAGTTTTCAAGAAACGAGATCGTTCGACGAGCAATTGAGTACTCTCGATCGAGGCACCAGCGAGCACGTCCATTGAGACATTAGATAACTAATTAATGCGAAGTGTTAATGCCACTATGCAAAGTTTCCTGCTGACAACGGCATGTTATAACGTCGACATCAGCTCGAGTCACCACAGAGAGAGAGAGAGGGGGGGGGGGCGAGGAAGGGTTCGGAATCACGCAAGGTGCGAGGACGAAGCGCACTCATCCGAAAAAACGACCACGTAAGCGTTGCCGCGATGAAACGAGCTCGCCTAATTTCAAGTGACACGGATACTCTCGCCGTCAGGCTGGTGGAAGCGCCGGCGAGGGAAGTGATTAAAGCGCGGAAACGGAAAGACGTCACCACCGAGGGAGAAGCCAGCTACTTCCGCTGGGCTGCGCAGCAATTTTCGAGTGGCACGGCTTCGTCTTCTGGCTGCGGAAGGAAGTAAGCGAACGTTGTATGTTGGCAGAACAGGGGCTGCTCTGTTAATATTATACCAACCTCGGCAAGAGACAACTCTGAACTCTGCACAAGATTGGTGCCCTATTTTTCTTTTTCTTTTTCACACTTGGAAAGTCTGCCGCGGATGGCGAATAGCCATCAGGTCGGTTTGCTCATTTCCCGCCCGAAATTGGACAGACTTGTGATAGTGGCCACGCTACAATGAGCGCTGCAGAACACGATGTTCAGACAACACTAGCGCTGCGCACAGAGGTCGGTCTGACAGTGATCTCGCTTTGTGCTCTCACCGTTCACTGCATATTCTGACACTGCCTTGGTGCACGCAGATATGAAAGAAAGGCGCTTGCGTTATTGTATGACTGCATCATTTCACAAACAGTTATTTTTACTTCAGGATCTCACTAGAAGCATAGAAAACCGGTAGAGTACCTACCGCCCTAAAGAGCTCATTTTTATGTGTTTTTGAGACAATAATAATAGGAGTTAACAGACAATAATGCCAACAAAAGTATAGGGGAAGCTATCAGACCGAATTGTAATGTAAATGCGAAGAAAGAAAAGTGGGTGAAACGATAACTTGCCGTGTGCAGGAACCGAACCTGCGACCTTCGAATAACGCGTTCGGTGCTCTACGACTGAGCTACCACGGCAACTATCACACCAGCCACTTTATTGGATATATATGTGTATTTATACGTGGGTGTGTCAGTCAGCGCCACCAGTAGCCATGGCGGTGAGTGTAACACACCTTTTATGAGCCTGTTTGGCGTCGGGCACGTAGCACGTGAACTTATTAAACCAGCTGGCAGCTGACTAATAGCCTTTTGTATATACAACGTAAAGGCACCAAGTTCGCCAGTACGAGACCCTCGTTTATGAATAAGGGAAAGAAGTGTATACTTAAGGGCTTGTTTTTCCTTCCTTCTGCCTTTTACGACGATCACCTTTAAGATGGCCGCGGTCTGCACACACACACACACACACACACACACACACACACACATTTATACATATATATATATATATATATATATATATATATATATATATATATATATATATATATATATATATATATATATATATTTATTTATATATATATATATATATATATATATATAATCACGGTGTGTGCATATCCTTGCAGAAAAGGGAGGGAAGGCATTATGGAATTGTGGCCAGTTCTATCGGAGTGATCGTCGTGACCTGCAGAGAGCGCATGCCCGGACACTCTGGTGGAAGCAGCTGCTAATGAATGCCGGGTCGCGCGCGACGCTGCCGCCGATCGCGCGCATCAGATGCAGCTTCGCAAGAGGCGCATCTCATTACGCTCGTCCATGGCGGTGCGCTCGTCAACACCCCGATGGAAGACGTCCTCCATCGTTTCCCGGGTTTGCAAGAGGGCGCCCGTCTCAAGAGCTATCTGCAGCGCACGTTGAGCCCCTGTGAGTGCGCATTCTAGACGAGGTTGTCATTCTTTTTTTCTTCGCTATTCCCGACGGGCATCCTAACAAGGCCCTAATTTTACCTAATCGGAGTAATTTTACCTAATCGAGGAGCCAACTGCGAACACGGAGGTTTTAAGCTTTTTGGTGAGTTGGTAGTTTTTCATTCTTCTGCAATAGGCGAACGAAAATACATCCATCTAATCATCTTTGCCTTGAACTTGAAACTTGAAAACTTGAAAAAAAAACTTGAAACCAAGTGCGATAAATATATTTGTATCTGCGGACATTGCTCGCGCAACGAATCGAGATTGATATATATCTAACATAGAAGAATGACTGATAAGCTAGTATGCCTATGATTCGATTTCTCAATTACCTGTTGTAGTAACGCTATCTCAAGCAAATTGTAAAAATTCTTTTTATATATCTTTCCTAAAGAAATGGCATTCGCAGGTAAGTCCAGAAAATTGCTAATAAAAGAGGAAAGAAACGGCAGATATACAGTGAACAAGACTACAACGCAAGAAATAAACTTAAAAAGGGAGGGTCCCTAGCAGCGCACTGCGACGGTTGTGGGTGCTCCTCTGGTCTCTACAGGGCCGGTCTCGCAATCAACTGACACGTGAAATCGAAAAAGCTGAAGCTATAGCAGAAATGAGAAACGTGTGTGAGTTCACTATCAATTGCACTGACGAATAAAGGAAAGGCGTTTCTTGGAATGACACCACGTGCAAGATGAGTAGTGCTTTTACGCATGTATAAGATGGATGTCGATGGCATGAAATAAAACAGTTCGAAGTTTAGCGCCTACCTTTCTAGACGTCTCTGTCGTGCTTCCCTTTTCATTTCCATATGCGCCACGCTAAGAAGAGCTAAGTTCATACAGTAGGAATCGATGATATGTGAAGTACGAATGTGTAAGGTTGATATGTCACTTTAAAATCAGCACAACGTCATACCAGGCGGACGTAAAATATGCCATACATTACTCCAATGTCATGATTATTATGTGTGGACGTGTCATTTACCTTCGTCGTGTCTCCACGTCATGTGATGCCAAATTTGGCGTAT